>NC_069505.1:463044816-463198298 GCF_027579735.1 Bombina bombina | reverse complement strand
GGCCCGCCCTGTTTTTTAAGGCAGGTAAATATTTTTTAAATTATACTCCAGTCACCACTACACCCTTGGCTTCTCCTTTCTCGTTGGTCCTTGGTCGAATGACTGGAGGTGACGTAGAGGGGAGGAGCTATATAGCAACTCTGCTGGGTGAATCCTCTTGCACTTCCTGTAGGGGAGCAGTTAATATCCCACAAGTAATGATGACCCGTGGACTGATCACACTACAGAAGAAAGGAATTTATCAGGTAAGCATAAATTATGTTTTTTACTTCAGCCTGCTTTTAGGCAGACTCCCTTTACGCCATAGTATTGCTGTATACACAGCTTATAAGCTTAGCTCGGGTTAGTACAGCATTTCAGACCATCCCAGTACAGCTGTTTCGTGTTTGTTTCCGTTCATCAGCTGGGAGTAGGTTGAATAACTGCTGAGTAAAGTTGATTTCTGGGCGAAATACAACTTTTAAAATTATGGGGAGGCAAAAAGTGAGCTTAAAATCCTCCACTACGCACAAAATGTAAAGAAAAAACTCATTGTGTAGTTCATTTAGAAATCTAGACAAGTCAGAAGGCTTGCTTTTCCCAGATAACCTCTGTATACACTGTTTCCAATGCAGCAAAGGGTTCTGGGTAAGATATGCAAACAACTCTTTTTTTTTTTCTTTTTACTTCAGTCAGCTTTTATGCAGACTCCCTTTACGCCATAGCATCGCATTATACTCATCTTTTAAGCTTAGCTAGGGTCATTGCAGTGATTCAGACCATCCCAGAACATATCTTTCCCAGAAACAGTGTATCCTGAGGTTATCTGGGAAAAGCAAGCCTTGTGTGACATCTGGCCCTTTAAGAGATAATTACATCCTTCCTCTTAAGACTATTTAAGGACCCTCCCTTCCTATACTCATCGCTTGGTATTGAAGAGAATTGTGCTTCTGTTAAGCCCTAATTCTAGTTTGGAACTCCGTTCCTGTTTTTTATCCTCTCATCGTTTTTTGAGACGATATAACCTTTGCAATTTTGCCTAGTCTTATTTCTAACCATCCGTTCTGGACTTTATTTTAATTTTTTTCCCTCATCTGGAAGTTACCTTGGCTTTTTTGCTGCCTGTTTCAAGATCCTGCTGAACGAACTTCATCTTCACTGACGTCGCAGCAGTGCCGTTCAGCTGTACAGCGCATCTCTCACACGCTTCCCTCGGGTCAAACAACTGAGCCCGGATGCCTGGAGCCTTTCTTCCGAGATCCTACTGCTACATCTACGCGGTGAGACTACATTTACTCTAGTCTTGAGGACTTATCTTAACTTACATTATTTTGGTTGATATCAATCTCCTTCCTAAAACTGAAACAGAAAGAAAGGGCGCCTCCTAGTAGCCAGTAATATATTGAGATAGATAGAATGAGATATACATTTTATACTCACATATAATAAAGGCAAAGATAATGCCTAGGTTAGCAGTCTGGAAACTTAACAGTGTCCCAGTTGACTGTGCATCAAATTGCAATGGCAGCTCCTCTTAGTAGATTTCCAAAACCATCTGAAAGAGTAGAGAGATATACAGAGGGCGACTCCTAGTGCAGATTAGTAAGCAAAGTGTAGACCCACCAGCTTAACCCTTCAGAGAGATACTCACAAAGTATAAAGCACACTGTAGTGCTAATGCAGCAAGCTGGGTATATTACAGTGGCCCAGCGCACATACCACTCCGGTGTAGAATGGTCCAAGGTGTTTAAAATTCTCAAATGAAAAAATAGGAGACTCCAGAAGTATAAAAACACTTTATATATAAAAATATACCAGTTTACATTAAAATATCAGTAATTACGCTACGCGTTTCTCAGAGCTGACCAAGTAATACTGATCTGTAACTGAAGTCTCCTATTTGTATCCCCTCAAATCAATTAAAACATCGGTCACACCCAGATTAACAATTACTTATGCAAACGTTACTATGGTTACTTTCACAGAGAATGATTTGTCTTAGTAGAGAAAATATATAGCACATTTTGTGCACAGATCTACTTTAAAACTTTTAGCCAGAATTCAAACAAGTGTGTGACAGATAATACAATGTATCTAATGGCTCCTTCATTGGTTTCCGGGGGTCCGGAACAGCGCAAGACGCACGGCGTATGACGTCAACAAGCACGCAAGATCGAAGTTGCGCTGAGTCCCAGCTACACGTGGAGTAAACCTCCATCGCTCCATAGGCAGCCTGTTTGTTTGTGTCTGCCTGGAGAAGCATCTTTTGAGCTGGAGACGCCGGAGATCCCTGAAGGCAATTGCCGGCCGTTTGCCAAGGCCACAATCTTTATTCAGCCTGACAAGTACCGGAGCACTTGGGGTCGCAAAGGATGGGAAAGACCCGGTGAGAGTAAAGAGGCGCAGAGACCTGGAAACTATACCTCCATAAATATACACAGAGCCGCGCCGGAGCGGAGGGGAGGATCCGCCAAAACTGGGGCAGACAGGAGATCCAGACCAGAGGATTCCTCCCGAATAAAAGAAGAAAGACAGCTGAGGAGACCTAAGGTATAGAGCTGAGATCTTGTACCTTAAAAAGGGAGAGCTGTTTCGGAATAGATAGGAGGAGTTACACCAAACCTGGTTTTGGTGAAGAAGGAGACTTTGGATACTAAAATCACTGCAGAGGAAGTGTCGCATAGACCGCAAGTATATACTTATCTTTCTTTCGCTGATAAACAGTCTTGTCAGGGAGGCTGTCCTGACATTTCTTTAAACAAAATCAGTTTGCAAGCTGAAGATATAGAGCTTTACTCTAACCAGTTATGTATTGGGCTGCCTGCTGTGTGTACCTGAGGCCCTTAAGATAATAAAGGGGTGTGTAACAGGAGAGGAAAACTGTAAAAGCCCACACCACTTTTATACCTGAAGATACTAATCTTTGGGGGACTTATATTCTCTGGGTTAGAAACTGCTTTAAGACTGAGAAAGAGACACTATACAAGCAGTTACAAGATTCAAGAAACATTGGAGTCACAGCATTTAGTAAAAACCAGAGACTGTGTTTATTTGATAAGGGGCAGCTATTATAGATTAATTGGTTTGCCTTATATTTGAATTTAGATATAATGAGATGTGAGAGGATATAACATACTAAGATTTATTGTATGACATTCTTTTTTTTTTTTTTTTTTTTTTTTCTTTGGTATGATAAGGCCTAAAGGTAGAAAATAAGTGGTGATACTGAATTGTATATAGTATTAAGACTGTTCCATGAAATTTGCTATCTGTATTGCAAATAGTTAAAGCTAAGGTTAACCTAGATGGTTGAAGTAAAATAAACCAATAAACACTCACTCAAAAGGGAAAGGGAGAAAAGAAAACATTTTTCTCTTGAATATCTATGAGTTATATTTTGGATATAAAATAAAAGTATTGCTAAGACCAATCATAATATCTATAGCCTCATATTACGTAGATAAATATCTGCTGTAAATAAAACTGAGGAATTGCTGAAAATTGAATAGGAACTAAAACTGTTTTTGTTGAACAGATCTATATAAATTTAAAGTGATCTGTTGGTATCCTTTTTATACAGGCAATCACGACACGCATTAAACACTTTTTTTTTTTATTTTTTTTTTTTTTTTTTTTTTTTTTCTCACTAGTATCATCACTAACAATATCAACACAATTTAGTCTAAACAAGTAAGTAAGTTCACTTCACTTTTTCTTTTTATTTTTTTTCCTCACTGTAACACAGCCACACATTCCGAAAAATAAAGGCTTATCTTTTTTTCACTATCTATGGAAAAATTTATTACCAATGCTAAAAATAAATCCCCTGCCATGCCTGTTAAAAAGGATAAAAAACCTAGATCTGTTCTAGATAACTCAATTGATACAACAAACACACCTACACAAAATCCAGAGGTAAACATAATGTTCAATCAAATAGCTGACCTTATACTCCCCCAGTTCGAATCCCTTAAAAAAGATATAGCTGGACTGACGAATGAATTCCGACAATTCTCAAACAGAATTGCCGAGGTAGAAACTAGGGTTTCCGAGCTGGAGGACTATAAAAACTCCCAAGAAGTTCAACTTAGAGAATACGATGTTAAGATTAAAACCATGCAATCTAAAATAGAAGATTTGGAAGACAGGTCTCGGCGTAATAACGTCAGGGTGGTAGGACTGCCCGAGACTAGAGAGTTTGATGACCTAATAAAATTTGCTTCACAAACGCTCCCCCAATTGCTTGAGATGAATATTCAACCAGAAGGGGTGCTAGTTGAGCGGGCCCACAGGACAGGACAGATAAAGAGATTCAGTGAGGGGTATAGTAGACCGCGTATAGTGGTCATACGTTATCTTAACTTTCAAGACAAAATTAACATCTTAAGACACTTTAGGAAATTAAATACACTAATGATAGGTAATACACGCATTCATCTCTTTCAAGATTTTTCAATAGAAACCTCTACTAAACGCAAGGAAATGGCTCCATATTGCACAGCTATTATTAAGGCAGGATACAGAGCCAGAATGAGATACCCTGCACAAATATTGGTTGATGTGGATGATACAACTCAAACGTTTAACAATGCATCAGAAGTGAAGCTCTTTTTTGAAAGATATAAAATAGAGTTTAACACTACAGAGAGGAAAAATAGAGATACTTCCTAGATAAAAATTATATAGGAGTCAAATTAAATTAAACTCAAGGAAGACTGTTCTAGGTATTTGGAATGACTGAAATAAGGTTGACAATTGTGATTGTGTGTTTTCATCCTCCCCCCAAAAGGAGGGAGTATGAATTAAATGTTTTTAATTTTGTTTATATTTTTAAAGTGCTACAGGTAACCAAAAAGAAGACAAAAGTGTTACCTGAATATAAATGCTTTCTATACGGGGAGAGAATTTTTTTTTATTTTTTTTGTGTGCTGTTTTTGTTTTTTCTTCTCTTTATGCTCCCCTCTACCCCCCCTGTGATAAAAGATATGAGAATATACAAAACTAGAAATGAGTTCTGAGCTCAAACTAATATCATGGAATGTGGGAGGGATAACGTCTCCAATTAAAAGAAAGAATATTCTGAAGCAGCTTAAAAAACAGAAACCTGATATAATCTTTTTGCAAGAATTGCATCTAAAGGCAGCTGAAATTGATAAACTAAAGGTTGGATGGATCGCAGAGGTGCTGGCCACTCCATGTAATAGTAGGAAATGTGGTGTGGCTATTTTATTCCAGAAGAACCTTAATTATAAGATTATAAACCAAGATCTAGACCCATCCGGTAGATATATTGTTACACAAATAGAAGTAAATAATAAACTCTGGACACTTTGTAATTTATATGGACCAAATGAACTCGATGTTCAGTTCTGGAATAAAATTAAGAATAAGCTGATTCCATATTTGGACCGTAATTTAGTGATAGCCGGAGATTTTAATATGACTCAACACCCGGAGATAGACAGGTTCAGATTGAGTTCGCCAAGATATTATGCAAGGGAAGCTAAATTTTTTAGGGACTTCTGCAAAATTTTAAATTTAAAAGATATATGGCGAATACAACATCCTGATACACGCAACTATACATGTGAATCAAAATCACATAAAAACTTTTCTAGAATAGATTTATTTTTGCTAGAAGAGAGACTGCTATCTCTGGATGTTGAGTCACAAATCTCGGAAATCACCCTGTCGGATCATGCGATAGTGAGTATAAAATTACAGAGTTCTCCTTCTAGGGGTAAGAATAATAACATTTTTCATTTTCCAAATTACATGTCAAACAATACACAATTTAGAAATTGGTTGGTGGAAGCCTGGAGAGAATATTATAGAAATAATATGGGGTATTTACATAAAATAGAAACTTTCTGGGAGGCAGGAAAGACTGTCCTGAGAGGCGAGATAAAAGCACACATGATCAAGGAAAAAAAGAAATATAAACAACAAGAGACCCAACTTGCTAACCAACTCAAAAATGCATACAGGAGATATTTGAGTGAGCCGAATAATACTTATTGGAATAAATACATGCAAGCTAAAGAAGCTAGGGAGCTCTTTATGAGGGAAGCCTGGTCATTAGAAGATTTAAAAAATAGAGCTCGATATCAAGGATTCCAAGGCACTACTGCCAAGCATTTAGCAAGAATATATAAAATTAGGAAAAATAAAAATATAATAACAAGCATTAGAGATGGAGAGCGAAAATGTACCCAAACCACTGAAATCTGTGATATATTCCATAAATATTATAAAAGAATCTATTCAAAGGTAAAGATAGATGAATTAGAGCAAGAAAAGTTCTGGCAGAATATTAAATTACCAAAAATTACTGATGACGATTTAAAGATGATTAACCAGCCAATAACAATTGAAGAATGTGAAAAGGCAATTAATGCTATGAAACAGAATAAAGCCCCTGGCCCAGATAGGTTACCCGCCGAATTCTATAAAATTTTAACTAAAGAGGTAACAACTACCTTAACCCGATTATTTAACTATTATCTCTGTGAAAGTCAGATGAACTCCCCATATTTTTCAGACTCAATTATAACACTAATATATAAAAAAGGTAAAGATCCAGAAGATCCAGGCGGATATAGACCCATATCCCTCCTAAATAATGACTATAAATTGTTGATGGCAATACTTGCCCAAAGATTTAAAAAAGTTATTGGAACAATAATTCACAGCGACCAGACAGGATTTATACCAGGAAGAAATGTAGCGCGTAATATTAGGAAAGTATTACTGACTATAGATAATTATTATAATAAAAAAAGAGAGAAAAATAAGATAAAGACAGACCTTGCGTTAGTTATGCTAGATGCCGAGAAGGCTTTTGATTCAATTATATGGGAACATCTGTTTTTGGCGCTTGAAAATTTTGGGTTTTCTGGTTGTATAGTCAATATGCTCAAAAATATATATAAAAACTCAAGATCGCAAGTATTAGTTAATGGTCTTGTATCACAGTATATTACATTACAGAGGGGCACGAGGCAAGGATGCCCCTTGTCACCCCTCTTATTTAATGTGTCATTAGAACCACTGGCAATATGGCTTAGACAGGAATTAAAAGGTATAGCCTTGGGAGATCAGAATGTTATTCTATCTCTCTATGCAGACGACCTTATGCTGTACCTAAGCGATACAAGATATAGTATTCCCCAATCTATGCAGTTAATTAACCGTTTTAGTACTTTTTCTGGCTACAGAATTAATCCAATAAAATCTGAGATTTTGTGGATTCATAAGACTCTGAATAGTAATTTTCCGCATGTCTTTAAAGAAGCGGATAATATGAAATATCTGGGAATTAAAATCTCAAAAAATCCAAGCGAATGGTATAAGCTCAATTTTGAGGAGATATTTATCAAAATGGCAGATGAGATGAAAAATTGGAAATTATACTATCTATCGATTTCCGCTAAGATTATGCTAATAAAGACAATTTTTTTTCCACGGATCTTGTATTTATTACATAATCTCCCTTTATTTATTACTAAGCAAGATACTAAAAGGTTTTATACAGCATGTTCACTGTTTATTTGGGGAAAGAGTCGGCCTAGAATATCAAGGAATAGATCAACACAGCCTAAAAAATATGGGGGATTAGCACTGCCAAACATTGAATATTATAATTGGATCTGTATGATAAAATTTGCGGTAGACTGGGTAACAGAAGCAAACTATGTGACTTATTATGATATAGAAACAAAGCTCGTCAAACCATTTGATTTGAGAGCTTTACTACATTGTCCTGTGAAGAAGTTACCAAGTAATATTGCATATAGTCTGACTTTTGTCAATATTATAAATGCTTGGCAGAAGTACTGTAAGGAATTGGGACACAACCCAAGGTCATCACATTTGCTCCCTATTAAAGGCAACCCCGACTTTACACCAGGAATCTGGGATTTGGTATTTTCAGAATGGGAAAGGAAGGGACTTGTCTATGTGTCCCAACTCTTTCAGGATGATAGCAAGACATTACAGTCATTTGAAAATCTATCCAGTAGATATGCCCTTTCGGCCAAGAACTTCTATGCTTACCTTCAGATAAGGAATTATGCTAGCCAAGTGTGCAGAACAAGTGGATTTGAGTGGGGTGCTAAGGAGATTCCTGATGGAATTAAACTGTATGAGATAGGCCGGCGATCATCGTCTTATTGGTATAAATCTTTAACTATAAAGTCTGGCCAAAATAATATAAGAGAACTCAAAGAAAATATAATGAAAATAATTCCTAATATAACAGAGCAGGAGATAGAAAAGAGTATCTCTCTTTCATCACAAGCAACTAGTAATATAAGTTGGCGAGAAGCCCAAATAAAATTACTTAATAATTACTATTTAACCCCATATAGGCTATATAAGATCTCAAAGACTAGACAAACAAGTTGTTGTTTTAAATGTAAAGAAGAAATGGCAGATATCACTCATTGTATATGGGCATGCCCGAAAATTAACCAATATTGGAGAAAAGTTAATTATTGGCTAAATAAATATCTCGAAAAAAAAATTATCATAACTTTTCGACTGATTTTTATGCTAGACTCAGAAAGGAGAAGTAAAGGAGAACAACTCTTTATCAATTTTATCATAATAGCAGTTAGAAATCAACTATTCAGAGAGTGGAAAACATCAAAGATTCCTACCATCCCCGAACTAGTAAACTTATTAACTTTACAAATGACAATTGAATCATATGATACTAAATTCAACTCGGAAATACATTACCGAGCTTTCTTTGCAAAGTGGAAAAAATATATAAGTGCCTGGCCAGCACCGCTGCAATACCAATTTATTGCTAGATTTCAGAACTCTTCAATATTTCTTTCTCTAGTACTAGAGGGTGAACTACCCTATCACTGGATAGATCTAACCCAATTTGGGGTGTAATGTAACGACAAGGCTCGCCATCCAAAGGCTCGTCATCCAAAGAGTGATTTTTCCTTCCCCATCCCTTTTGTTTTTTTGTTTTTTTTTTTTTTTTTTTCTGTTTGTTGTCTTTCTCTCTCCCTCCCCGTATAAAATTGATAGCACTTGAAGAATATTTTATGTTAGGTAATTATAATTTAAAATTTTCTTTGTTATACACTGTATAATGTGATGTAAAATTTATTTTTGTAAGGCACCAAGGATAATTAAAGATAGTGAAGTAATTTTTGTAATAAAGATGATGATAATATGATATGTATGTTGGAATACTATCATTGTACGGTATTAATTAAGGTAAAAGTGTAATGCTGGTAATGAGATTTACTTTACTTTCTTTTTGTGTCCTTTTAATGTTCAATGTTTGTTTGAAAAAAACTTAATAAAAAGATAATAAAAAAAAAAAAAAAAATACAATGTATCTAATGAACTTTTTCAAAAAACAGAAACATATACAAGGTCTGCGAATAACATTTTCACAGGAAAAAAGGTACAACACCAATATAGTTAGTTCATAACTTTTGAACAATCGCTTTTTGTGAGCAGAAATAAACTACTTATTTATTTATCATGCAATTGATGCTTTATTTACTTTCAAAGGATGTGTTTCTTATTTATAATACAAAGTTGTGTTTGTTTATTAGAAGCACATAACTGCTTTTATAATGCCATGTATGTGAATGTCAGCTTGTGGGCGTGTATCATTAACTAATCCCATATTACCATATGTATGGGTGATGGCTTATGGGCGTGTATTATTTAACGCCGAATTATAAATGAAGTTCAATAGTTCTTTTCACTTTTTGTGTAGTGTCCAAAAGTAGATGGTTTCTATGTTTGCCTAAGTAGTTATGTTATAGTTATTATAGACTGATATCCTGAGGAGCTTTATCTAGTTGTTTTAGATGTTTAGCTAGTTTCCCGATGACATATGTGTGGGCGATGGCCCGTGGGCGTGTAACATTCACATACATGGCATTATGAAAGTAGTTATGTGCTTCTAATAAACAAACAAAACTTTGTATTATAAATAAGAAACAAATGCTTTGAAAGTAAATAAAGCATCAATTGCATGATAAATAAATAAGTAGTTTATTTCTACTCACAAAAAGCGATTGTTCAAAAGTTATGAACTAACTATATTGGTGTTGTACCTTTTTTCCTGTGAAAATGTTATTCGCAGACCTTGTATATGTTTCTGTTTCTCCAACATAGGTGTGTCCGGTCCACGGCGTCATCCTTACTTGTGGGATATTCTCTTCCCCAACAGGAAATGGCAAAGAGCCCAGCAAAGCTGGTCACATGATCCCCCCTAGGCTCCGCCTTCCCCAGTCATTCTCTTTGCCGTTGTACAGGCAACATCTCCACGGAGATGGCTTAGAGTTTTTTGGTGTTTAAATGTAGTTTTTATTCTTCAATCAAGAGTTTGTTATTTTAAAATAGTGCTGGTATGTACTATTTACTCTGAAACAGAAAAGAGATGAAGATTTCTGTTTGTAAGAGGAAAATGATTTTAGCAACCGTTACTAAAATCGATGGCTGTCTCCACACAGGACTGTTGAGATGAAGTAACTTCAGTTGAGGGGAACAGTGTGCAGACTTTTGCTGCTTGAAGTATGACACATTTCTAACAAGACTTGGTAATGCTGGAAGCTGTCATTTTCCCTATGGGATCCGGTAAGCCATTTTAATAACAAGTTATAAAGGGCTTCACAAGGGCTTTAAAGACTGGTAGACATTTTTCTGGGCTAAAACGTTTGTTTTATAAACATGTTTAATGGTTTATTACTTTGAGGAGTTAATTTTATCTTGGGAATTTTGATAAAAAAGACGGCAGGCACTGTATTGGACACCTTTTTCACTGGGGGCCTTCTCTAGTCATAGGCAGAGCCTCAGTTTCGCGCCACTAATGCGCAGTTGTTTTTTGGGAAGCAAAGCATGCAGATGCATGCGTAAGGAGCTCTGATACACTGAAAAAGCGTGCTGAAGGCGTCATTTGGTATCGTATTCCCCTCTGGGCTTGGTTGGGTCTCAGCAAAGCAGATACCAGGGACTGTATAGGGGTTAAATGTAAAAACGGCTCCGGTTCCGTTATTTTAAGAGTTAAGACTTTCAAATTTGGTGTGCAATACTTTTAAGGCTTTATGACACTGTGGTGAAATTTTGGTGAATTTTGGACAATTCCTTCATACTTTTTCGCATATTCAGTAATAAAGTGTGTTCAGTTTAAAATTTAAAGTGACAGTAACGGTTTTATTTTAAAACGTTTTTTGTACTTTGTTATCAAGTTTATGCCTGTTTATCATGTCTGTACCATCAGATAGACTATGTTCTGTATGTCAGGAAGCCAAAGTTCCTTCTCATTTAAATAGATGTGATGCATGTGATAGTGAAAATGATGCCCAAGATGATTCCTCTAGTGAGGGGAGTAAGCATGGTACTGCATCATCCCCTTATGTGTCTACACCAGTCTTGCCCACACAAGAGGCCCCTAGTACATCTAGTGCGCCAATTCTTCTTACTATGCAACAATTAACGGCTGTAATGGATAATTCTATTAAAAACATTTTAGCCAAAATGCCCACTTATCAGCGTAAGCGTGACTGCTCTGTTTTAGATACTGAAGAGCATGAGGGCGCCGATGATAATGGTTCTGACATGCCCTTACTCCAGTCTGAAGGGGCTAGGGAGGTTTTGTCTGAGGGAGAAATTTCAGATTCAGGAAAAATTTCTCAACAAGCTGAACCTGATGTTATTACGTTCAAATTTAAATTGGAACATCTCCGCGCTCTGCTTAAGGAGGTGTTATCTACCCTGGATGATTGTGACAATTTGGTCATTCCAGAGAAATTATGTAAGATGGACAAGTTCCTAGAGGTCCCGGTGCCCCCCGAAGCTTTTCCTATACCCAAGCGGGTGGCGGATATTGTAAACAAAGAATGGGAAAGGCCCGGCATACCTTTTGTTCCTCCCCCTATATTTAAGAAATTGTTTCCTATAGTCGACCCCAGAAAGGACTTATGGCAGACAGTCCCTAAGGTCGAGGGGGCGGTCTCTACTTTAAACAAACGCACTACTATCCCTATAGAGGATAGTTGTGCTTTCAAAGATCCTATGGATAAAAAGTTAGAAGGTTTGCTTAAAAAGATGTTTGTTCAGCAAGGTTACCTTCTACAGCCAATTTCATGCATTGTTCCTGTTACTACAGCAGCGTGTTTCTGGTTTGATGAACTAGAAAAGTCGCTAGATAAGAATACCTCTTATGAGGAGATTATGGACAGAATTCGTGCCGCTAATTCTTTTACTCTAGACGCTACCCTGCAATTAGCTAGATTGGCGGCGAAAAATTCAGGGTTTGCTATTGTGGCGCGCAGAGCGCTTTGGCTAAAGTCCTGGTCAGCGGATGCGTCATCCAAGAACAAATTGCTTAATATTCCTTTCAAGGGGAAAACGCTGTTTGGCCCTGACTTGAAAGAGATTATTTCAGATATCACTGGGGGAAAGGGCCATGCCCTTCCTCAGGATAGGTCTTTCAAGGCTAAAAATAAGCCTAATTTTCGTCCCTTTCGTAGAAACGGACCAGCTTCAAGTTCTACACCCTCTAAGCAAGAGGGTAATACGTCTCAGGCCAAGCCAGCCTGGAGGCCAATGCAAGGCTGGAACAAAGGTAAGCAGGCCAAGAAACCTGCTACTGCTACAAAGACAGCATGAGATGTTGGCCCCCGATCCGGGACCGGATCTGGTGGGGGGCAGACTTTCTCTCTTCGCTCAGGCGTGGGCAAGAGATGTTCTGGATCCTTGGGCCCTAGAAATAGTCTCCCAAGGTTATCTTCTGGAATTCAAGGAGCTACCCCCAAGGGGAAGGTTCCACAGGTCTCAATTGTCTTCAGACCTCATAAAAAAACAGGCATTCTTACATTGTGTAGAAGACCTGTTAAAAATGGGAGTGATTCATCCTGTTCCATTAAAGGAACAAGGGATGGGGTTCTACTCCAATCTGTTCATAGTTCCCAAAAAAGAAGGAACATTCAGACCAATCTTGGATCTCAAGATCTTAAACAAATTTCTCAGGGTTCCATCGTTCAAAATGGAAACCATTCGAACAATTCTTCCTACCATCCAGGAAGGTCAATTCATGACCACGGTGGATTTAAAGGATGCGTATCTACATATTCCTATCCACAAGGAACATCATCAGTTCCTAAGGTTTGCCTTTCTGGACAAACATTACCAGTTTGTGGCACTTCCATTCGGATTAGCCACTGCCCCAAGAATTTTCACAAAGGTACTAGGGTCCCTTCTAGCGGTGCTACGACCGAGGGGCATTGCAGTAGTACCTTACTTGGACGACATTCTGATTCAAGCGTCGTCCCTGCCACAAGCAAAGGCTCATACGGACATTGTCCTAGCCTTTCTCAGATCTCACGGGTGGAAGGTGAACGTAGAGAAAAGTTCTCTATCTCCGTCAACAAGAGTCCCCTTCTTGGGAACAATAATAGACTCCTTAGAAATGAGGATTTTTCTGACAGAAGCCAGAAAATCAAAACTTCTAAACTCTTGTCAAGTACTTCATTCTGTTCTTCTTCCTTCCATAGCGCAGTGCATGGAAGTAATAGGTTTGATGGTTGCGGCAATGGACATAGTTCCTTTTGCGCGAATTCATCTAAGACCATTACAACTGTGCATGCTCAGACAGTGGAATGGGGATTATACAGACTTGTCTCCAACGATTCAAGTAGATCAGAGGACCAGAGATTCACTCCGTTGGTGGCTGACCCTGGACAACCTGTCACAAGGGATGAGCTTCCGCAGACCAGAGTGGGTCATTGTCACGACCGACGCCAGTCTGGTGGGCTGGGGCGCGGTCTGGGAACCCCTGAAAACTCAGGGTCTTTGGTCTCCGGAAGAATCTCTTCTACCGATAAACATTCTGGAACTAAGAGCGATATTCAATGCTCTCAAGGCTTGGCCTCAGCTAGCAAAGGCCAAATTCATAAGGTTTCAATCAGACAACATGACGACTGTTGCGTATATCAACCATCAGGGGGGAACAAGGAGTTCCCTGGCGATGGAAGAAGTGACCAAGATAATTCAATGGGCGGAGACTCACTCCTGCCACTTGTCTGCAATCCACATCCCAGGAGTGGAAAATTGGGAAGCGGATTTTCTGAGTCGTCAGACATTTCATCCGGGGGAGTGGGAACTCCATCCGGAAATCTTTGCCCAAATAATTCAATTATGGGGCATCCCAGACATGGATCTGATGGCTTCTCGCCAGAACTTCAAGGTTCCTTACTACGGGTCCAGATCCAGGGATCCCAAGGCGACTCTAGTGGATGCACTAGTAGCACCTTGGAGCTTCAACCTAGCTTATGTGTTCCCACCGTTTCCTCTCATTCCCAGGCTGGTAGCCAGGATCAAACAGGAGAGGGTATCGGTGATCTTGATAGCTCCTGCGTGGCCACGCAGGACTTGGTATGCAGACCTGGTGAATATGTCATCAGCTCCACCATGGAAGCTACCTCTGAGACAGGACCTTCTTGTTCAAGGTCCGTTCGAACATCCGAATCTGGCCTCACTCCAACTGACTGCTTGGAGATTGAACGCTTGATTTTATCAAAGCGAGGGTTCTCAGATTCTGTCATTGATACTCTTGTTCAGGCTAGAAAGCCTGTAACTAGAAAAATCTACCATAAAATATGGAAAAGATATATCTGTTGGTGTGAATCTAAAGGATTCCCATGGAACAAGATAAAAATCCCTAGGATTTTATCCTTTCTTCAAGAAGGTTTGGAGAAAGGATTATCTGCAAGTTCTTTGAAGGGACAGATTTCTGCTTTATCTGTTTTACTTCATAAAAAGCTGGCGGCTGTGCCAGACGTTCAAGCTTTTGTTCAGGCTCTGGTCAGAATCAAGCCTGTTTACAAAAATTTGACTCCTCCCTGGAGTCTCAATCTAGTTCTTTCAGTTCTTCAGGGGATTCCGTTTGAACCCCTACATTCCGTTGATATAAAGTTATTATCTTGGAAAGTTTTGTTTTTGGTTGCAATTTCTTCTGCAAGAAGAGTTTCAGAGTTATCTGCTCTGCAGTGTTCTCCTCCATATCTGGTGTTCCATGCAGATAAGGTGGTTTTGCGTGCTAAACCTGGTTTTCTTCCGAAAGTTGTTTCTAACAAAAATATTAACCAGGAGATAGTTGTGCCTTCTTTGTGTCCTAATCCAGTTTCAAAGAAGGAACGTTTATTTTACAACTTGGATGTAGTTCGTGCTCTCAAATTTTACTTAGCAGCTACTAAGGATTTCAGACAAACATCTTCTTTGTTTGTTGTTTATTCTGGTAAAAGGAGAGGTCAAAAAGCAACCTCTACCTCTCTCTCTTTCTGGCTTAAAAGCATTATCCGATTGGCTTATGAGACTGCCGGACGGCAGCCTCCTGAAAGAATCACAGCTCACTCCACTAGGGCTGTGGCTTCCACATGGGCCTTCAAGAACGAGGCTTCTGTTGATCAGATATGTAAGGCAGCGACTTGGTCTTCACTGCACACTTTTACCAAATTCTACAAATTTGATACTTTTGCTTCATCTGAGGCTATTTTTGGGAGAAAGGTTTTGCAAGCCGTGGTGCCTTCCATCTAGGCGACCTGATTTGTTCCCTCCCATCATCCGTGTCCTAAAGCTTTGGTATTGGTTCCCACAAGTAAGGATGACGCCGTGGACCGGACACACCTATGTTGGAGAAAACAGAATTTATGCTTACCTGATAAATTACTTTCTCCAACGGTGTGTCCGGTCCACGGCCCGCCCTGGTTTTTTAATCAGGTCTGATGAATTATTTTCTCTAACTACAGTCACCACGGTATCATATGATTTCTCCTATGCATATTCCTCCTTTACGTCGGTCGAATGACTGGGGAAGGCGGAGCCTAGGGGGGATCATGTGACCAGCTTTGCTGGGCTCTTTGCCATTTCCTGTTGGGGAAGAGAATATCCCACAAGTAAGGATGACGCCGTGGACCGGACACACCGTTGGAGAAAGTAATTTATCAGGTAAGCATAAATTCTGTTTTTTTGAAAAAGTTCATTAGATACATTGTATTATCTGTCACACACTTGTTTGAATTCTGGCTAAAAGTTTTAAAGTAGATCTGTGCACAAAATGTGCTATATATTTTCTCTACTAAGAAAAATCATTCTCTGTGAAAGTAACCATAGTAACATTTGCATAAGTAATTGTTAATCTGGGTGTGACCGATGTTTTAATTGATTTGAGGGGATACAAATAGGAGACTTCAGTTACAGATCAGTATTACTTGCCTGAGGAAACAGAGTGGTCAGCTCTGAGAAACGCGTAGCGTAATTACTAATATTTTAATGTAAACTGTTATATTTTTATATATAAAGTGTTTTTATACTTCTGGGGGTCGATCCGATATAAAGCGTCGCCCGCAAAAGCCGGCGACGCCAATAATTGCGCGGATTTGGTATCCTATATACGGCGTAAGCTAGAAGTTACGCGCGTATATTTCTGCCGTCGCCCGCAGTTTTTTGGGCCATAGGCAGGTATACCAAACCCACGCAGTTTGGTATCCAATATGCAGCGTAAGGACTTACGTGGCGAAAATGGAGAAAACTTACTCCATTTTCACCTCGCCACAAAAAGCAGCCGTAAGAAGCCTTACGCTGACTATTGGAGCCCCGTAACTCCCTAAACTAGCTGCTAAAATAAACCTAACACCTAACGCATGCGCAATGTCTATCTCCCTGTCAACCGCGATCTTCTAAAATAAACCTAACACCTAACGCATGCGCAATGTCTATCTCCCTGTCAACCGCGATCTGCTAAAATAAACCTAACACCTAACGCATGCGCAATGTCTATCTCCCTGTCAACCGCGATCCCCCCCCCCCCGAAATCCATAATAAAGTTATTACCCCCTAAAACGCCGCTCCCGGACCCCGCCGCCATCTACATAAACTAACCCCCTACTGTGAGCCCCTAAAACCGCCGCCATCTACCTTATCTATCCCGTAATCTGACCCCTTACACCGCCGCCACCTATATAAAAATGATTAACCCCTAATTTAATCTACCTACCCCCGCCGCCAGCTATGTTATCTATATTAACCCTAAGTATATTATAGTTAATATAGTTATTACATTATATATATTAACTATATTAACCCTAATTATATTAGGGTTAATATAGTTAATATAGTTACTATAGTATTTATATTAACTATATTAACTCTATCTAACCCTAACACCCCTAACTAAATTTATATTAAATTAATCTAATTAATTTATAAACTAAAATATTCCTATTTAAATCTAAATACTTACCTATAAAATAAACCCTAAGATAGCTACAATATAATTAATAATTACATTATAGCTATGTTAGGGTTAATATTTATTTTACAGGTAAATAGTTAATTATTTTAACTAGGTATAATAGATATTAAATAGTTATTAACTATTTAATATCTACCTAGTTAAAATAATTACCCAATTACCTGTAAAATAAATCCTAACCTAAGTTACAAATACACCTACACTATCAATAAATTTAATAAACTACAAACATCTATCTAAAAATACAATTAAATTAACTAAACTAAATTACAAAAAAAAACAAACACTAAATTACAAAAAATAAAAAAAAGATTACAAGATTTTTAAGCTAATTACACCTATTCTAAACCCCCTAATAAAATAATAAACCCCCAAAATAACAAAAATTCCCTGCCCTATTCTAAATTAAACAAATTTCAAAGCTCTTTACCTTACCAGCCCTTAAAAGGGCCTTTTGTGGGGCATGCCCCAAAGAATTCAGCTCTTTTGCATTCAACAAATACAATCCCCCCCCCCATTACAACCCACCACCCACATACCCCTATTCTAAACCCACCCAAACCCCCCTTAAAAAATCCTAACACTACCCCCCTGAAGTTCTCCCTACCTTGTCTTCACCACACCGGGCCGAACTCCTGATCCGATCCGGGCGATGTCATCCTCCAAGCGGCAAAGAAGAATTCTTCCTCCGGCGACGTCTTCCTCCAAGCGGCAGCAAAGTCTTCATTCTTCCGGCGGCATCTTCAATCTTCTTTCTTCGCTCCGCCGCCGCGGAGCATCCATCCCGGCCGACTGCTAAACTTGGAATGAGGTACCTTTAAATGACGTCATCCAAGATGGCGTCCGCCGAATTCCGATTGGCTGATAGGATTCTATCAGCCAATCGGAATTAAGTTAAAAAAATCTGATTGGCTGATTGAATCAGCCAATCAGATTCAAGTTCAATCCGATTGGCTGATCCACTCAGCCAATCAGATTGAGCTCGCATTCTATTGGCTGTTCCGATCAGCCAATAGAATGCGAGCTCAATCTGATTGGCTGATTGGATCAGCCAATCGGATTGAACTTGAATCTGATTGGCTGATTCAATCAGCCAATCAGATTTTTTTAACTTAATTCCGATTGGCTGATAGAATCCTATCAGCCAATCGGAATTCGGCGGACGCCATCTTGGATGACGTCATTTAAAGGTACCTCATTCCAAGTTTAGCAGTCGGCCGGGATGGATGCTCCGCGGCGGCGGAGCGAAGAAAGAAGATTGAAGATGCCGCCGGAAGAATGAAGACTTTGCTGCCGCTTGGAGGAAGACGTCGCCGGAGGAAGAATTCTTCTTTGCCGCTTGGAGGATGACATCGCCCGGATCGGATCAGGAGTTCGGCCCGGTGTGGTGAAGACAAGGTAGGGAGATCTTCAGGGGGGTAGTGTTAGGCTTTTTTAAGGGGGGTTTGGGTGGTTTTATAATAGGGGTATGTGGGTGGTGGGTTGTAATGGGGGGGGGGGGTATTGTATTTGTATGCAAAAGAGCTGAATTCTTTGGGGCATGCCCCACAAAAGGCCCTTTTAAGGGCTGGTAAGGTAAAGAGCTTTGAAATTTGTTTAATTTAGAATAGGGCAGGGAATTTTTGTTATTTTGGGGGTTTATTATTTTATTAGGGGGTTTAGAATAGGTGTAATCTTGTAATCTTTTTTTTATTTTTTGTAATTTAGTGTTTGTTTTTTTTTGTAATTTAGTTTAGTTAATTTAATTGTATTTTTAGATAGATGTTTGTAGTTTATTAAATTTATTGATAGTGTAGGTGTATTTGTAACTTAGGTTAGGATTAATTTTACAGGTAATTGGGTAATTATTTTAACTAGGTAGATATTAAATAGTTAATAACTATTTAATATCTATTATACCTAGTTAAAATAATTAACTATTTACCTGTAAAATAAATATTAACCCTAACATAGCTATAATGTAATTATTAATTATATTGTAGCTATCTTAGGGTTTATTTTATAGGTAAGTATTTAGATTTAAATAGGAATATTTTAGTTTATAAATTAATTAGATTAATTTAATATAAATTTAGTTAGGGGTGTTAGGGTTAGATAGAGTTAATATAGTTAATATAAATACTATAGTAACTATATTAACTATATTAACCCTAATATAATTAGGGTTAATATAGTTAATATATATAATGTAATAACTATATTAACTATAATATACTGTGATATCCCTTTAAATCTAAACCCTGCATTAGCACTTCCTTCCTATTTAAGGAAGTGCTTACCCATTAATCAGGGCCTGAAAATTGAAGTTGTTTCTCACATCTCCTTGCTCCTCTGAGGAGCTACTACCACATTGTGCATTTGTTGCATAACCTTCAGGTCTTTTACATCGCCTTCGATACCCGCTGGGTATCTACTTTTGCCTCTATCCCGACCGGGACCATCTTCCGGATTCATCCGCCAAACGGAACTTCTTTCACCACGCCGAAGTCGCGCTCACACCAAACAGACGCTGAACCTAAGAGCTGCAACTTACCTCTCAACCTTTATATCCAAAAGGCATTACCGCTCCCCACGCTTCATACCACCGCTACTGTTAAGATAAGTACCGCTCTCCACGTTACAATTTATTCATTCATAAAGGTTAAACCTTAGACACCATTGTTTGTTATTGGAGATACCTATAACCTTTATTGTGATTCTCATCTGACTCAGTAGATTGCGGTTTGGTATTCAAGCTAGTATGTCTGGACTGTGTATATATTTTATTGCATGAAAGTGTGAGTGCGTGAAGAAATTACCTTTACTTTATCAAGCAGTCTAATCCTTTGCTTTGCTTTATCTGCTTTAATCAGCATTTACTGTTGCATAATTTTGTAACACATATGACTCTCTCTTAACTTAAATCTCAGTTACTCATAATATTTCCTGAATATTTATATATTCATACCTTAGTGAAGTTCATAATATTCTATCAATTACAAAATTAATGACTCACCTTAAATAAGTAAGTTTAATAAATCATTTTCTCTTGCTTATTTTAAGAAAAGAGCAACAAAACCTTTATTTTTCCATATTTAAATCATTACACTATTAGATAACTTTTGGTTATCACAGAATTTTCAGGCCTATAAGGTTATAACCTGTAAAATATAGGATGGATCCTAGTGAAATAAAAAATGAATTCACCAACATCCATCAAAAATTAGAATATCTAGCCAGGGCCTTAACTGAGGTACAATCAGAAAATAAAGCACTTAAAACTCTAGTAAAAGAATGTTTACCAGCCAAGAGCTCAGAAGTCCCTGAACCTCACATTAACTATCCTCAACCCTTTTCTGGTAAACGAAGTGAATATAGAGACTTTAAAAATGCTTGTAAATTACTTTTTTCATTAAGGCCTAAAACTTATCACTCTGAGAGAATCAAGGTTTGTACTACCATCTCCTTCCTCCAGGGGGAGCCTCGCTCATGGGCTAATAGATATTTTGAGAATAACCATCCAATCTTAGATTCCTTGGAAGAATTTTTTTTAGCCATGACATCCTTATATGAGGACTCTCATTCACAGATGACGGCAGAAACTAAACTGAGATCCCTAAAACAGGGTAAGAGGAATATAGAAGATTATATTACTGAATTCCAAATGTGGATAGATGATTCTAAATGGAATGAAATTAGTTTGAAGAACCAGTTCAGACTGGGCCTTTCAGAATTGTTAAAAGATGAGTTGTCCCGTTTGGAGATGCCCGAAACCCTGAATGGACTGATGAAATTAAGTACTACCCTGGATCGGCGAATACGTGAAAGGAAGGCTGAGAGAGCTACCTGTGACGTACCACCTAGACGTCCGTATCTTTACACACCCAACCAGGAAAAGGGTAATTCTAATCAGACCCCAATGGAGATTGGAGCCATAAAAGGACCTTTAACACCTGAAGAAAAGGCCAGACGCAGATCTGAGAATCTATGCTTATATTGTGGGCAAAAAGAACACTCAGTTAATAATTGCCCAATTCTTCAAAAACAGAAGAAGGGTAAGATTCATTCAAAACATAATATTTTATACTTCACTCAAAACCCTCAATTGACTCTTAACCTTTCTTTACAGTGGGATCAGAAAAACGTACAGTCTAATGCATTGATCGATTCTGGGGCAGCCGGAAATTATATCGATATATCTTTTGTTGATTTAAATAAAATTCCTACTGTTTGCAAGGCACAACCAGTCTCAGTTAAACTTATTGATGGTTCCCTCATACAACATGGTCCCATTACTCATCAAACAATACCTTTACTAGTGACAACTGACAATGGACATACTGAATATCTTACTTTTGACTTAATTTCCATCCACATGCATACACTTATTTTTGGCTTTTCATGGTTAAAAAAACATAACCCCAGCATTGACTGGTCCACTCCACAGGTATCATTAGCATCACCATTCTGTTTAAAAACATGTTATCCATATCAGTTAATCTCTGCTATTGAATCTGAACTACCAGAAATTTATCAGGATCTGGCAGAGGTGTTTGATCTAAAAGAGGCAGAAAACCTCCCCCCTCATAGGGAGTTTGATTGTCCAATTGATCTGATACCGGGCTCTCAAATTCCTCACGGAAAAATATACCCACTTTCACAAGAGGAACTTACTTACTTACGTTCCTATTTAGACGACAATCTCCGAAAAGGTTTTATATCCCACTCAACATCTCCAGCTGCTGCTGGAATGTTCCTAGTACGCAATAAGGACGGTACAATAAGACCCATTATTGATTATAGAGCTTTAAACGAAATTACTGTTAAAAACAGATATCCTCTACCCCTCATACCCGAATTATTGGAACGTTTAAACGAAGCTACAATTTATTCAAAACTTGATCTTAAGGGGGCTTACAATCTTATCCGTATGAAAGAAGGTCATGAGTGGAAAACCGCCTTTAGAACCCGTTATGGGCTCTTTCAATATAATGTAATGCCCTTCGGCTTAAGCAATGCTCCTGCAACATTCCAGCATTTTATTAATGAAATATTCCACGACCTTATGGACATCTGTGTTATAATTTACTTAGATGATATTCTAATATACTCCAAAACACCCTCTGATCACGAAAAGCATGTAAGATGGGTACTCACCCGTCTCAAGGAGCACAAATTATATGCTAAATTAGAAAAATGTGTATTCCATGTCTCTAAGATAAAATTTTTAGGTTATATAATAACTCCTAACCATGTACAAATGGATCCTGACAAAGTGTCTGCCATTAAAGATTGGCCAGCTCCCACTACTGTAAAAGCGTTACAACGCTTTATCGGTTTCGCTAATTTTTATCGAAAGTTTATTAAAAACTTTTCTTCAATAGTAAGACCACTGACACAACTGACTAGTGTTAATCAAAAATTTAAATGGTCTCAAAAAGCTCAAGAAACCTTCGAAAAACTTAAAGAGTTATTTTCTACAGCACCAATCTTATCACTACCCAACTTTGATCTACAATTCCAACTTGAAGCAGATGCCTCTAATACTGGCATAGGAGCAGTACTCTCCCAACAACAAGTTGAGAATGGAGAAATTCACCCCATTGCATTTTATTCAAGAACCTTAACTAGTGCAGAAAGTAATTATAGTGTGGGGGACAAAGAATTGTTAGCAATAAAGAGTGCCCTTGAACAATGGAGACACCTCCTAGAAGGATCTAAACTTCCATTCATTATTTTTACTGACCATAAGAATCTTGAATATTTAAAAAAGAACAAGACTTTGACAGCCAGACAAGCGAGATGGTCTCTATTTTTAGACCGTTTTAACTTTATAATTACCTACAAACCAGGCAGTCAAAATACTAAGGCTGATGCTTTATCACGTATAAACGAAAGCTTAACTCATGAACCACCTAATTTTACTATCCCTCCTGAAAAAATCATAGGCGTCCTGACCCCTATAGAACAAGAGGTTCACAAGGCTTTAAAACAAGATTCAATACCCCACCAAACTTGTGTTAAAGACTCTCAATCTGGATTGTACTATCATAACAGTCAATTGTATATTCCCAAGAGCATGAGATCATCAATACTCACACACACTCATGATGATACAATGTCTGGTCATCCTGGAATTAAAAAGACCATTGAACTAACCCGACGTAATTTTTGGTGGCCTGGCATGAACAAATATATATATGACTATGTATCAGGATGTGAAAATTGTGCCCGAAATAAATTAGTTCATAAGAGACCAATTGGTCTACTTACACCTCTGCCTATCCCAGATAAACCATGGAGTACCATAACCATGGATTTTATTGTTGAACTCCCACTCACTCAACAATATAATACTATCATGGTAATAATTGACCATTTAACCAGACTAGCTCATTTTATCCCACTTAAGGGATTACCCTCAGCTATGACTACGGCTAAGGTATTTATCGATCATATAGTCAGACTACATGGTTTACCCTCCAACATAATTACAGATAGGGGAACGCAATTTACCTCATCCTTCTGGAGATCTCTGTGTAAATTGCTAAAGATTGACCATCTTTATACCACTGCTTTCCATCCCCAGACTAATGGACTCACAGAGAGACTTAATCAGACCATAGAACAATTCTTACGAAGTTACATATCACATCTCCAAGATGATTGGACAGTTTATCTTCCCATGGCCGAATTCACATATAACAATTCCATAAATACTTCTATCAAAACTTCCCCCTTTTTTGCAACATATGGTTACCACCCAAACACTATATCTCTTTCTAACAAATCTGTAAACTCTCCTACAGCAACTGAATTTACATCTAACCTCCACGAAAGGTTAATTGTCCTGAAAAGACATCTACATGAAGCCAAGCAATATCAAAAATCATATTATGACTTAAAACATCGTAAGGGTCCTGATTATAAGGTTGGGGACTTAGTACTTCTCTCAACAAAAAATCTTAAACTCAAAGTTCCTAGCAAGAAACTTGCGAATCAATTCTTGGGTCCATTTCCAATAGAACATGTGATAAATTCCAATGTGGTTAGACTTAAACTGCCAAAAGACTACAAAATACATCCTTCTTTCCATATCTCATTGTTGAAACCATTCCCAACCAAAAACCATCCTTCTTCTATTCCGCCACCACCTGTTATGGTTGATCATCAAGAAGAATTCGAGGTTGAATCCATACTGGATTCTAGGATACACAGAAATAAACTGGAATATCTCATTAAATGGAAAGGTTACGGCCCTGAGGAAAACTCCTGGCTCATTCATTCCGAAGTCCATTCGCCCCGATTGATCAAGTTCTTCCATAAGAAATATCCACTTAAACCTCACGCAGAATCCCCAGGGGTGATTCCCTGAGGAGGGGGGCATGTGATATCCCTTTAAATCTAAACCCTGCATTAGCACTTCCTTCCTATTTAAGGAAGTGCTTACCCATTAATCAGGGCCTGAAAATTGAAGTTGTTTCTCACATCTCCTTGCTCCTCTGAGGAGCTACTACCACATTGTGCATTTGTTGCATAACCTTCAGGTCTTTTACATCGCCTTCGATACCCGCTGGGTATCTACTTTTGCCTCTATCCCGACCGGGACCATCTTCCGGATTCATCCGCCAAACGGAACTTCTTTCACCACGCCGAAGTCGCGCTCACACCAAACAGACGCTGAACCTAAGAGCTGCAACTTACCTCTCAACCTTTATATCCAAAAGGCATTACCGCTCCCCACGCTTCATACCACCGCTACTGTTAAGATAAGTACCGCTCTCCACGTTACAATTTATTCATTCATAAAGGTTAAACCTTAGACACCATTGTTTGTTATTGGAGATACCTATAACCTTTATTGTGATTCTCATCTGACTCAGTAGATTGCGGTTTGGTATTCAAGCTAGTATGTCTGGACTGTGTATATATTTTATTGCATGAAAGTGTGAGTGCGTGAAGAAATTACCTTTACTTTATCAAGCAGTCTAATCCTTTGCTTTGCTTTATCTGCTTTAATCAGCATTTACTGTTGCATAATTTTGTAACACATATGACTCTCTCTGAACTTAAATCTCAGTTACTCATAATATTTCCTGAATATTTATATATTCATACCTTAGTGAAGTTCATAATATTCTATCAATTACAAAATTAATGACTCACCTTAAATAAGTAAGTTTAATAAATCATTTTCTCTTGCTTATTTTAAGAAAAGAGCAACAAAACCTTTATTTTTCCATATTTAAATCATTACACTATTAGATAACTTTTGGTTATCACATATACTTAGGGTTAATATAGATAATATAGCTGGCGGCGGGGTAGGTAGATTAAATTAGGGGTTAATCATTTTAATAGAGATGGCGGCGGTGTAAGGGGCTTACATTAGGGGTTAATAATTTTAATATAGATGGCGGCGGTGTTAGGGGCTCACTTTAGGGGGTTATAGATATAATATAGCTGGCGGCGGGGTACGGGAGCGGCGGTTTAGGGGTTAATAACTTTATTAGGTTGCGGCGGGGTAAAGGAGCGGCGGTTTAGGGGTTAATAGCTTTTTTATTGTTAGGCTAGTGAGGGGGGATAGCGGATAGAGGGTTAGACAGTGCGGGCTATGTTAGGGAGGCGTGTTAGACAGTGCGGGCTATGTTAGGGAGGCGTGTTAGACAGTGCGGGTGTTTTAGACTTTAGTCAGGTTTTATAGGCGCCGGCAGATTCTAACGTGCCGCAAGTCACTGGCGACGCCAGAAATTTGTACTTACGCAGATTTCTGGACATCGCTGGTTTGTGAGACTTACGGCACGTTAGCATCTGACGGCGACTTATATGGGATGGCTCGAGTTGCGAGCTGAAACTGCGGGCGACGCCGGTCTCCTCGCTTGCGCCGCAAACTGCGATCTATATCGGATCGCGCCCCTGGAGTCTCCTATTTTTTCATTTGAGAATTTTTTTTTAAAATTTTTTTTTTATTGAAGTCATAAATAAATGTAACAATAATGACAAATCCAACAATAGGAACAAAAAGGAAGAGTACAATGCCAATACCATGAACTCGCCAGGTAAACAACACAGGTTATGCCAACATAACATACATGCGTATGTTTAAAAGTGGTACTCAATAATGAGTAGTGAAAAGATGGAAAAACTATAGTCGGTTAGTGTTATGGAAAAAGCATGGAAGTTAACTAGGCAGTAGAGCTATATAGAAGGGGCATATAAATCCCATTTATTAAAGGCATTAGCTAAGAGTTTGGACTATCTAAATTAAGACCTCATTTTATATTTAATATGATATATAGACTAGAAGTGACCCCACCTTGTGATACACCTAGAGATACACCGTAAAATATTTATTGAAGGAATATAGAAACAAGGGGGAGTTGGTTTTATGGGGGGAGGGGGAGGGGGAAAATAGAATATATTCTCCACATTGTCATAGAGGGTATTCAGGACATTATGTAATCTAGTAAAAGTATGGCAGATGTGGATTAGCTTGTGTTTGGCCACTTTTGGACCAAGTTAGTAGGGAAAGTGGTAAGGGGTCGCAGCGGGCAAGAGCCGCTCAAAGTGGAATGGGGGAAGGAATGGGGGAGGGGGGGCGGAGCCAAATAGAGCAGGAGAGCTGGTATGTAAAGACTTACTATATGTTTACTATATGGTTAGTAGGTCGGGCTACGCAAGAGGGATATATCGTATACATAACTAATAGGGAAAGACAAAGCCTTATCAGGGAGAAGTAATTATCCAAATGAAGTGTCATGTTCATGAAACGAGGGAGTAATGGCAAATGTGTAGATTATGCAGCCAAGAGGGGTCTAAAGCTTAAGCATGAAAAGTAATGGGCCTCAATAGTCACTCTGCAGTGTTATGTGGAGAGGGGGGCAAAAGATTGTTTGGGGCATAAGGAATCTCTGGATGAGCCCCTCTCCTAGGGGAGTACCATCTATAGGTGATGCTGGAAAAAGGACTAGGGATATGACCCGCAGGCAATAAGCGCCGGCGGGAAAGGGAGGAGAGAGGCTTAACATAAACAAATAATATATATTGATAATTTGAGAATTTTAAACACCTTGGACCATTCTACACCGGAGTGGTATGTGCGCTGGGCCACTGTAATATACCCAGCTTGCTGCATTAGCACTACAGTGTACTTTATACTTTGTGAGTATCTCTCTGAAGGGTTAAGCTGGTGGGTCTACACTTTGCTTACTAATCTGCACTAGGAGTTGCCCTCTGTATATCTCTCTCCTCCTTCCTAAAACTGCAGTATATAAAGGATTTACCTATAAACGTGCGCATATCTCATTAACTGTTTACTAACTACTTTGCACATTTGATTTATAAAATACTCTGAAGTGATATTATTTAATCCTTTTCTTAAAGGGACATTAACTTAAACTAGCCTTTATTACAGAATACCAAGCCAGAATAAAAGGAGTACTTGAAGAATGAATCCCACTGAATTAACAAACCACGTCAGGGAACTGTCTCATAAGGTAGATCAGTTATCACAGGGTCTTAGAGACCTCCAGGTTGAAAACCTCACACTTAGAAACATTATTAAAGAAGGATTAAGTACTTCCACTACTACCCGTGCCTGGGCAGATACTTTTTTTGAGTGTGATGAGACCCTATTCTTAATTCTGTAGATAATGTCTTTAAGGCTATGGCAGATCTTTATGAAGACCCATATAAGCAGCTAACAGCTGAAACCGAATTGCGCAGTCTTAAACAGAACAAAAGGATAGTGGAAGATTATATCAGAGTTCAAGATTTGGCAAAAAGATTCAGAGTGGAATGAAGTGTCATTAAAAAAAACAATTTAGATTAGGATTGTCGGAAAACATAAAGGATGAATTAGCTAGGTTAGAGATTCCTGAGTCCCTTGAAAACCTTATGACACTATCGATTAAAATTGAGAGAGGAAACAGGAAAAAGATAGTCCTGACCTTCATACTAGACAACATATATAGAGAACTTTATCCCACATTCCAAAAGTTACTGACGTGGCAATGGACATAGGATTTATTAAGGGACCCCTCACCACGGAAGAAAAACACTGTAGAAAGGAGAAGGGTTTATGCATGTATTGTGCATCAAAGGATCATTCCGTATCGGACTGCCCAACCTTAAAAAGACAAAAATTGGGTAAGCCTAATCATTCTGAACATGTAATTTCATTAACCAATCAAAATCCCACTTATTTTGTTATTACTGTTTCTCTACAGTGGGGACACCATCGGTTTAATTTGGATGCTGTTCTGGACTCTGGAGCTTTTGCTTGTTACATAGATATGACTATAGTTAAGAAAAATAAAATACCTTACATTGCAAAGAAAAAAACAGTCTCTGTGTGTCTTATTGACGGTAAACTTTTAGAATCTGGATCAATCACTCACCAGACAATTCCATTACTAGTTACAATCCAAAATAGTCATCACAAATTTATATCTTTCGATATTATAGATTCACCCATAATCCCTATGGTTATAGGGTTACATTGGCTGCGTCTTCATGACCTACAGGTTCAATGGTCAGAAAATAAAATTACGTTTCATTCCTCATACTGTTCTCTATGTGTTCATTTTCACACCAGCTGTTAAGTATTTCGGAAAACCAATAACCTACACATTATATTGAGTTATCTCAAGTGTTTGATAAAAAGGAAGCTGAGGTTTTACCACCCCACAGGGACTACCATTGTCCTATTGATTTGATACCTGGATCGGATGTCCCTTACAGGCATGTTTTCCCAATGTCTAAAATAGAACTTGAGAAACTCAAGGAGTATATCAATGATAACCTTAGAAAAGGTTTCATTAGGCCATCAACCTCCCCTGCAGGAGCAGGGATGTTCTTTGTAACCAATAAGGATCAGACGTTATGCCCTATTGTGGATTACCGCAAACTAAATAAAAGAACCATCAAGGATAGGTAACCACTTCCCCTCATCCCTGAGATGATAGAACGTTTACACGGTTCCACCATTTACACCAAATTAGACTTAAAGGGACATTCCAGTCAAAATGTAAATGAACATAGATTTATTACATCTTTGAATAGAAACATATTAGCAATATAAATGTATTGGCAAAAATGCTTCTAGTGAAAGTTATCACTGTTTTAGTGTTAACATTTTTCTCTGCATGTGCATGTGAAGCATAGCTAGATATTGTCACTGCACCCACATTTTAAACAATGCAGCTGTGCAGATTATCAGTGGGGCTTGTATTATGTCAGCAATTAACAAATTGAGTAATTACCAGATGGTACAAGCACCTTAGGCTCTCTGAACAAGTGCTGTGTTTAAAATGCTGGTGCACGGTGCATACTTAAATACACGTTTGAAACAGCTATAGCTTTTATTAGAAGCATTTTTGCTAATGCATGTAAATTACAAAATTGCTGCTGTTCAAAACTGAAATGTACCCATGTGGTTTGCAATTTGGGCGGGAATATCCCTTTAAGAGGTGCTTATAACTTCATCCGTGTACGTTCAGGTGATGAATGTCTCACTGCTTTTCGTACACGGTACGGATTATATGAATATACAGTGATGCTATTTGGGCTTTGTAACGCCCCAGCGACCTTTCAAAGGTTCTTAATTTATGTGTTCCATTACCTTCTAGACACATTCGTAGTCCTCTATTTAGATGATATACGCATTTTCTTAGATAATTTATATGATCATATCAAGAACTGTACTTTCAAGGTTACAAGCACATCAATTATATGTAAAGCTAGAGAAATGTATTTTTCATACTTCTGAAATAAACATTTTGGGATACCATATCACACCTAGGGGTATCCATATGGAAGATACCAAGGTTCACTCCATACTAGACTGGCCCACACCTAAGAACAAAAAACAAGTGCAAAGATTTCTTGGCTTTTCAAATTTCTATAGAAAATGTATAAAAAAACTTTTCTGAAATAGCAAAGCCATTAACTAATTTAACTAAGTCTGATATACAATTCAAATGGTGAAAAACAGCTGAAGAAGCTTTTACTTATCTCAAAAAAGCTTTCACATCAGCTCCCATACTCTCATTTCCGAATCCACATTTGCAATAGACGCATCTGACTATGCAATTGGAGCCGTTCTATCCCAAAAATCTCCTACCTCAGCGTTGTTACATCCAGTAGCATATTACTCACGGGTATAAAATCCTGCTGAATTAAACTATCATGTCGGAGAAAAAGAGCTACTGGCTATGAAAAGCTCACTAGAACATTGGCGACATCTACTAGAAGGTACGGTTGAACCCATTATAATTTACACAGATCACCGTAATCTACAATATCTAAAGACCAACCGTACTTACCTCAAGACAGCTAAGGTGGAGTCTTTTCCAGATTCGATTATACTGTTACATACAGACCTGCCTCCAAGAACACTAAAGCTGACATTTTATCCCGACTTCCACAAAAACCCATCATATCGCCTACTGTAGCTCCACTTATACCCCCAGAGCACATATTAGGTGTACTTACACCATCAATTCAGAAATTAGCAAAATTCGGACTCAATTAAAGCTAGTTATGACTTAGAACAGCATCAAGATGGATTGTTCTATCATTCTACAAAACTTTATGTTCCACCTAACCTAAGACAATTATTACTACAAGCAGTTCATGACTCTCAACTAGCTGGACACCACGGTGTTAACAGAACTTCAGAATTACTTAAAAGATCTTATTGGTGGTCAAACTAATTAAAATATATTTTAAAATATATTGAATCATGTGAAATTTGTACTACATGTAAAACGGATCATAAAAAGCTGGTTGGCTATCTCTTATCTATGCCAATCCCTGAAAGACCTTGGAAAGAGATAGCAATCGACTTCATTGTTGACTTACCTAACTCGGATAAAAACAATACCACCATGGTTGTTGTAGACCTGTTTACCAAGATGGCTCATTTCGTCCCATTCCACAAGTTACCCACTAGCATGGAAACAGCTAAATTACTTATACAGAATGTGATCAAACTCCATGGTATACCATCGACTATAACCTCTGATAGAGGTAGCCAATTTACCTACAGAGTATGGAAACAATTATGTATGAAATTAAAATTTAACCAAAGACTATCCACTTCTTTTCATCCTCAAACCAATGGACAGACTGAGCGAACCAATCATTGGTCGGAGGAATATATAAGATGTTATACATCACAACATCAGGATAATTGGACATCACTTTTACCACTGGCTGAATTTGCACACAATAAAACCTACTATTCTACAATAAAGATGACTCCTTTTTTGCCAATTTCGATTATCATCCCAGCTTCCATCTTTATCCAGATATTCAAAGTGACTGCCCGTTATTAATAACCTAACAAATAACATATCTGAAACTTTTACTCTTCTTTCCGATAATATTAAAGAAGCTCAACAACGTCAAAAGAAATATTATTATCTGACATAGGCCATCACTCCCTTATGCTATTGGAGACCTAGTCTGGCTTTCTACAAAAACTTGAGACTGACTGTACCTAGTAGAAAATGTAATAGATTTTTCAAAAAAGTGGTCAACATAAACGCGGTCACCTTGGACCTCCCTGACCAATATAAAATCCATCCTACATTTCATATTTCTTTACTTAAGCCCTACAAACTACTTTGTAATCTCCATGCCCCTCAGTCTAGTTCTCCCCCTATTGCACCAGATATTGAATATGAGGTGGAGGAGATATTATACTCGAGGAAATAGATTTTATATTGGTCCTTTTCCCATCAAAAAAAGTGGTCAACATAAACGCAGTCACCTTGGACCTCCCTGACCAATATAAAATCCATCCTACATTTCATGTTTCTTTACTTAAGCCCTACAAACTACTTTGTAATCTCCATGCCCCTCAGTCTAGTTCTCCCTCTATCGCACCAGATATTGAATATGAGGTGGAGGCGATATTAGGCTCGAGGAAAGTTTCTGGACGCCTTTAGTACCTGATTCGATGGAAAGGGTTCTCCTGTGAAGAAGACTCTTGGGAAACTTCGGTTAACCTGTCAGCCCTTAGATTGGTTTCCATCTTTCATAGGAGGCATCCCGACAGGCCCGGCCTTGACCCATGGAGTGGTTCGTTAAGGGGGAGCTCTGTGACATCTGGCCCTTTAAGAAATAATTACATCCTTGCTCTTAAGACTATTTAAGGACCCTCCCTTCCTATACTCATTGCTTGGTATTGAAGTGAATTGTGCTTCTGTTAAGCCCTAATTCTAGTTTGGAACTCGTTCCTGTTTTATATCCTCTCATCGTTTTTTTAAACGATTTAACCTTTGCAATTATGACTAGTCTTATTTCTAACCATCCGTTCTGGACTTTTTCATTTCATCTGGAAGTTTCCTTGGCTTTTTCGCTGCCTGTTTCAAGATCCTGCTGAACGAAGCAGTGCCATACAGCTGTACGGCACATCTCTCATATGCTTCCCTCGCGCCAAACAACTGAGCCCAGATGCCTGGAGCTGCACTTCCGAGATCCTCCTGCTACATCTACGCGGTGAGACTACATTTACTCTAGTCTTGTGGACTCATCTTAACTTACATTATTTTGGTTGATATCCATCTCCTTCCTAAAACTGCAGTATATGTCTATCTGTCTGTCTATATCTGTCCTTCTGTCTATCTGTCTATATCTGTCCTTCTGTCTATGTCTATCCGTCCATCTATATCTGTCCTTCTGTCTATGTCTATCTGTCTTTATATCTGTCCTTCTGTCTATGTCTGTCTCTTTATATCTGTCCTTCTATCTATGTCTATCTGTCTGTCTATATTAGTCCTTCTGTCTATGTTTATCTGTCTATATCTTCCTTCTGTCCATGTCTATCTGTCTGTCTATGTCTGTCCTTCTGTCTATGTCTTTCTGTCTGTCTATATCTGTCCTTCTATGTCTAATTGTCTGTCTGTCTATAATTAAATGTGATGTTTATAAAATCTTTGTTATCAATAAATAAAAACCTGTAGGTGCATTACACTGATATATAAAGACCGAGCATTATGTGAACAAGGTAGGAAATCTCGACAATAGTGCAAAGTAACAATTTAAAAAGAAATCCTAAGGATTCGTCACTTTAACTATGATTTTATTTTTAGTTCAAGCGAACCATGAAAAAGCAAAAGTGGAGCAAATAGAGGATCTGTGTATGATGAACCCGCTTGATATTCATGAGCCGGAGAACCGAGAGGAACTTGATGTGGAAAAGCACCAAGACCCAGACACAAGTGAGTGTGATACAGCGTTGCGGTATCTGTTAGTGATACTAATAATAATAGTGTGTGTGTGATACAGCGCTGCGGTATCTGTTAGTGCTACTAATAATAATAGTATGTGTGTGTGATACAGCGCTGCGGTATCTGTTAGTGCTACTAATAATAATAGTATGTGTGTGTGTGATACAGCGCTGCAGTATCTGTTAGTGCTACTAATAATAATAGTGTGTGTGTGATACAGCGCTGCGGTATCTGTTAGTGCTACTAATAATAATAGTATGTGTGTGTGTGAGACAGCGCTGCGGTATCTGTTAGTGCTACTAATAATAATAGTATGTGTGTGTGAGACAGCGCTGCGGTATCTGTTAGTGCTACTAATAATAATAGTATGTGTGTGTGTGATACAGTGCTGCGGTATCTGTTAGTGCTACTAATAATAATAGTATGTGTGTGGGAGATACAGCGCTGCGGTATCTGTTAGTGCTACTAATAATAATAGTATGTGTGTGTGATACAGCGCTGCGGTATCTGTTAGTGCTACTAATAATAATAGTATGTGTGTGTGTGTGATACAGCGCTGCGGTATCTGTTAGTGCTACTAATAATAATAGTGTGTGTGTGATACAGCGCTGCGGTATCTGTTAGTGCTACTACTAATAATAATAGTATGTATGTGTGTGTGATACAGCGCTGCGGTATCTGTTAGTGCTACTAATAATAATAGTGTGTGTGTGATACAGCGCTGCTGTATCTGTTAGTGCTACTAATAATAATAGTATGTGTGTGTGTGATACAGCGCTGCAGTATCTGTTAGTGCTACTAATAATAATAGTATGTGTGTGTGTGATACAGCGTTGCGGTATCTGTTAGTGCTACTAATAATAATAGTATGTGTGTGTGTGATACAGTGCTGCCGTATCTGTTAGTGCTACTAATAATAATAGTATGTGTGTGTGTGATACAGCGCTGCCGTATCTGTTAGTGCTACTAATAAACTAATAATAATAGTGTGTGTGTGATACAGCGCCGCGGTATCTGTTAGTGCTACTAATAATTATAGTATGTGTGTGTGATACAGCGCTGCGGTATCTGTTAGTGCTACTAATAAAAATAGTGTGTGTGTGATACAGCGCTGCTGTATCTGTTAGTGCTACTAATAATAATAGTATGTGTGTGTGTGATACAGCGCTGCAGTATCTGTTAGTGCTACTAATAATTATAGTATGTGTGAGTGTGATACAGCGTTGCGGTATCTGTTAGTGCTACTAATAATAATAGTATGTGTGTGTGTGATACAGTGCTGCCGTATCTGTTAGTGCTACTAATAATAATAGTATGTGTGTGTGTGTGATACAGCGCTGCGGTATCTGTTAGTGCTACTAATAAACTAATAATAATAGTGTGTGTGTGATACAGCGCTGCGGTATCTGTTAGTGCTACTAATAATTATAGTATGTGTGTGTGATACAGCGCTGCGGTATCTGTTAGTGCTACTAATAATAATAGTGTGTGTGTGATACAGCGCTGCTGTATCTGTTAGTGCTACTAATAATAATAGTATGTGTGTGTGTGATACAGCGCTGCAGTATCTGTTAGTGCTACTAATAATTATAGTATGTGTGAGTGTGATACAGCGTTGCGGTATCTGTTAGTGCTACTAATAATAATAGTAAGTGTGTGTGTGATACAGTGCTGCCGTATCTGTTAGTGCTACTAATAATAATAGTATGTGTGTGTGTGATACAGCGCTGCCGTATCTGTTAGTGCTACTAATAAACTAATAATAATAGTGTGTGTGTGATACAGCGCTGCGGTATCTGTTAGTGCTACTAATAATAATAGTATGTGTGTGTGATACAGCGCTGCGGTATCTGTTAGTGCTACTAATAATAATAGTATGTGTGTGTGATACAGCGCTGCGGTATCTGTTAGTGCTACTAATAATAATAGTGTGTGTGTGTGATACAGCGCTGCGGTATCTGTTAGTGCTACTAATAATAATAGTGTGTGTGTGTGTGATACAGCGCTGTGGTATCTGTTAGTGCTACTAATAATAATAGTATGTGTGTGTGTGATACAGCGCTGCTGTATCTGTTAGTGCTACTAATAATAATAGTGTGTGTGTGTGTGTGATACAGCGCTGCGGTATCTGTTAGTGCTACTAATAATAATAGTATGTGTGTGTGTGATACAGCGCTGCCGTATCTGTTAGTGCTACTAATAATAATAGTATGTGTGTGTGTGATACAGTGCTGCCTTATCTGTTAGTGCTACTAATAATTATAGTATGTGTGTGTGATACAGCGCTGCCGTATCTGTTAGTGCTACTAATAATAATAGTGTGTGTGTAATACAGCGCTGCGGTATCTGTTAGTGCTACTAATAATAATAGTGTGTGTGTGATACAGCGCTGCGGTATCTGTTAGTGCTACTAATAATAATAGTGTGTGTGTGATACAGCGCTGCGGTATCTGTTAGTTCTACTAATAATAATATTATGTGTGTGTGTGATACAGCGCTGCGGTATCTGTTAGTGCTACTAATAATTTTAGTATGTGTGTGTGTGATACAGCGCTGCGGTATCTGTTAGTGCTACTAATAATAATAGTATGTGTGTGTGTGATGCAGCACTGCGGTATCTGTTAGTCCTACTAATAATAATAGTATGTGTGTGTGTGTGTGTGTGATACAGCGCTGCGGTATCTGTTAGTGCTACTAATAATAATAGTGTGTGTGTGATACAGCGCTGCGGTATCTGTTAGTGCTACTAATAATAATAGTATGTGTGTGTGTGATACAGCGCTGCGGTATCTCTTAGTGCTACTAATAATACAGCGCTGCGGTATCTGTTAGTGCTACTAATAATAATAGTGTGTGTGTGATACAGAGCTGCGGTATCTGTTAGTGCTATTAATAATAATAGTATGTGTGTGTGTGATACAGCGCTGCGGTATCTGTTAGTGCTACTAATAATAATAGTGTGTGTGATACAGCGCTGCGGTATCTGTTAGTGCTACTAATAATAATAGTATGTGTGTGTGTGATACAGCGCTGTGGTATCTGTTAGTGCTACTAATAATAATAGTGTGTGTGTGTGATACAGCGCTGCGGTATCTGTTAGTGCTACTAATAATAATAGTATGTTTGTGTGATACAGCGCTGCGGTATCTGTTAGTGCTACTAATAATAATAGTGTGTGTGTGTGATACAGCGCTGCGGTATCTGTTAGTGCTACTAATAATAATAGTATGTGTGTGTGTGTGATACAGCGCTGCGCTATCTGTTAGTGCTACTAATAATAATAGTATGTGTGTGTGATACACAGACGCAACCAGATCTTGTGCACAATAATGTAATATTCTTGGTTCGAACATATAAATGTAATTAGCATTGTCAAGTTAGTTCTCCAGGAGGGAGCTACAATTAACTAAGATTTAGCATTATAGATATACATGTGTGACGTGTATGCGGTATCTGTTAGTCCTACTAATAATAATAGTATGTGTGTGTGTGTGTGTGTGTGTGTGTGATACAGCGCTGCGGTATCTGTTAGTGCTACTAATAATAATAGTGTGTGTGTGATACAGTGCTGCGGTATCTGTTAGTGCTACTAATAATAATAGTATGTGTGTGTGTGTGATACAGCGCTGCGGTATCTCTTAGTGCTACTAATAATAATAGTATGTGTGTGTGTGATACAGCGCTGCGGTATCTGTTAGTGCTACTAATAATAATAGTGTGTGTGTGTGTGTGTGTGATACAGCGCTGCGGTATCTGTTAGTGCTACTAATAATAATAGTATGTGTGTGTGTGATACAGCGCTGTGGTATCTGTTAGTGCTACTAATAATAATAGTGTGTGTGTGTGATACAGCGCTGCGGTATCTGTTAGTGCTACTAATAATAATAGTATGTGTGTGTGTGATGCAGCGCTGCGGTATCTGTTAGTCCTACTAATAATAATAGTATGTGTGTGTGTGTGTGATACAGCGCTGCGGTATCTGTTAGTGCTACTAATAATAATAGTGTGTGTGTGATACAGCGCTGCGGTATCTGTTAGTGCTACTAATAATAATAGTATGTGTGTGTGTGATACAGCGCTGCGGTATCTCTTAGTGCTACTAATAATACAGCGCTGCGGTATCTGTTAGTGCTACTAATAATAATAGTGTGTGTGTGATACAGAGCTGCGGTATCTGTTAGTGCTATTAATAATAATAGTATGTGTGTGTGTGATACAGCGCTGCGGTATCTGTTAGTGCTACTAATAATAATAGTGTGTGTGTGTGATACAGCGCTGCGGTATCTGTTAGTGCTACTAATAATAATAGTATGTGTGTGTGTGATACAGCGCTGTGGTATCTGTTAGTGCTACTAATAATAATAGTGTGTGTGTGTGATACATCGCTGCGGTATCTGTTAGTGCTACTAATAATAATAGTATGTTTGTGTGATAAAGCGCTGCGGTATCTGTTAGTGCTACTAATAATAATAGTGTGTGTGTGTGATACAGCGCTGCGGTATCTGTTAGTGCTACTAATAATAATGGTATGTGTGTGTGTGTGATACAGCGCTGCGGTATCTGTTAGTGCTACTAATAATAATAGTATGTGTGTGTGATACACAGACGCAACCAGATCTTGTGCACAATAATGTAATATTCTTGGTTCGAACATATAAATGTAATTAGCATTGTCAAGTTAGTTCTCCAGGAGGGAGCTACAATTAACTAAGATTTAGCATTATAGATATACATGTGTGACGTGTATGCGGTATCTGTTAGTCCTACTAATAATAATAGTATGTGTGTGTGTGTGTGTGTGTGTGATACAGCGCTGCGGTATCTGTTAGTGCTACTAATAATAATAGTGTGTGTGTGATACAGTGCTGCGGTATCTGTTAGTGCTACTAATAATAATAGTATGTGTGTGTGTGTGATACAGCGCTGCGGTATCTCTTAGTGCTACTAATAATAATAGTATGTGTGTGTGTGATACAGCGCTGCGGTATCTGTTAGTGCTACTAATAATAATAGTGTGTGTGTGTGTGTGATACAGCGCTGCGGTATCTGTTAGTGCTACTAATAATAATAGTATGTGTGTGTGTGATACAGCGCTGTGGTATCTGTTAGTGCTACTAATAATAATAGTGTGTGTGTGTGATACAGCGCTGCGGTATCTGTTAGTGCTACTAATAATAATAGTATGTTTGTGTGATACAGCGCTGCGGTATCTGTTAGTGCTACTAATAATAATAGTGTGTGTGTGTGATACAGCGCTGCGGTATCTGTTAGTGCTACTAATAATAATAGTATGTGTGTGTGTGATGCAGCGCTGCTGTATCTGTTAGTGCTACTAATAATAATAGTATGTGTGTTTGATACACAGACGCAGCCAGATCTTGTGCACAATAATGTAATATTCTTGGTTCGAACATAGAAATGTAATTAGCATTGTCAAGTTAGTTCTCCAGGAGGGAGCTACAATTAACTAAGATTTAGCATTATAGATATACATGTGTGACGTGTCTGAGGTGACTGTACGTGTGGCGTGTCTGAGGTGACTGTACGTGTGGCGTGTCTGAGGTGACTGTACGTGTGACGTGTCTGAGGTGACTGTACGTGTGGCGTGTCTGAGGTGACTGTACGTGTAATTACTGATATATACTGTGCATATATAACATTTATTGTGTGTACAGACCTTATGTAATGCAGCACTTAATTACTGATATATACTGTGTATATATAAACATTTATTGTGTGCACAGACCTTTTGTTATGCAAAGCTTAGTTGCTGATTCTGTCCACATACACACACACATATATATATATATATATATATATATATATATATATATATATATATATATATATAAAAGCATATATTGTGTGTGGAGACCTTCTGTAATGATTGCGTGTATGTGCTTTTTGATTATAAAATTCAATTAAATTGACAATAGTTTAATCCATTTTTTTTTATTTTTGTTAAATGTGAAATTCTTTCAGCTGATTACGGGCATATACTGATGCATATCTTTACACCTTACAGATGAGCTGGCGAGATGGAATATTCCTAGAGAACATCAGATCGCTGTCACTTATATCAAGACGTTTATCGATGAAACAACCAGCATACCAGACATTTGTGAAATTGTTTCTGCAGAAAAACATAATTTCAGGGATAGTAATTTACAAGAACAGATAATATATACAAGAAAGAAGACGGATGGTTCTAAATATTGGAAATGTTTTGCTGAGGACCACCAGCCAGTCAACCATGAGTTAGATACTACCAGCAATAAGATATTTGCTTGTTATGAATGCGGAAAATTATTTACATATAGGGCAAATCTTTTACAACATCTGAGGATCCACACAGGAGAAAAAACATTTTCATGTTCGGTTTGCGGGAAATCTTTTACAAAGAAATCTGATCTTCTTCGCCACGAGAAAAATCACTCCGGAGAGAAGCCATTTTCCTGTCCTGAGTGTGGCAAATGTTTTAACAGAAAGTCGAACCTAAATACTCATCAGAAAATTCATACAGGTGAGAAACCGTTTTCATGTCTGGAATGTGGAAAAAGTTTTAACCAGAAGTCCAGTCTTATGACACATCAGAAAATTCACACCGGAGAGAAACCCTATACTTGTTTAGAATGTGGCAAATGTTTTACCCAGAAATCAGACCTTCTCAGGCATAAAAATATTCATACAGGAAAGAAACCATTTTTATGTTCCGAATGTGGGAAATGTTTTAACCAGAAGTCGAACCTTATTAATCATCAGAACTTTCACGCAGGAGAGAAACCATTTTCTTGTCCAGAGTGCGGCAAACGGTTTACTCAGAAATCAGATCTTCATAGGCATCAGAAAATCCATACAGGAGAAAAGACATTTTTATGCTCTGATTGCGGAAAAGGGTTTACTAGGAAAAAAAATCTTGCTAACCATCAAAAAATTCACATACAAAACCATTAATATATTCTGCATGTACAAGTGTAAATTTATTATGTTATTTATTCAACTAAAAGACATGAAATGTACTCAGAAACTTTGGACTTGTACATTTTTTGTACCTTTTATTATGGGATCAGAATTCCTGTGCAATGACCACCACATGACATTTTGTGGGATTTTCCTCTAAATGTTTGGTTATTATTGTATTGCAGCTTGCACTGCTTAATTATGTCATCAATCAAAATTTATATGAAATTAATAATAACACTGAAGTCATAAATGATTATGACATGGGCTTTCGTGTTTGGGTTAATTAAAAATAAACTACATTTTCTTTCATACAGGTGGTAAGAGTCCACGATCCATTACTCCTGGGAATTGCTTTTCTCTACCATATTCATTCTCATTTAAAGGAGGTCTTAATTACTTTAGGCATTAAAGATCCTAAAGTTTCTGCTGATAAGCCATTGTAATCATTTAAATTCAGCTTTTAAAACTGTTGTAAATTTTCCCTCTTCCGGATGCTCTCTCTGACATGATTTCTAGGGAGTGATTTAAGTCAGGTTAATTTAATTTTTCTGCAAGTTTAAAAAGTTATATCCTGTACCTGCTGATAATATTAATTTGTGGGAAACAGTTCCCAAGGTTAATGGGGCCATTTCCAATCTGGCTAAACGTACAACTATTCCTCTGGAAGACAGTACTTCTTTTAAAGACCCTTTAGATAAGAAAATTAGAGTCTTTTCATACAAGAGTCTTTAACATGCATGCTATATTCTCAGGCCAGATATTTCTAGTTGTCTAGTCTTTCGGGGCAGTATTCTGAAGGCTCAGCTAGTGCAAATCTTTTGTGCCAAGAGTGCCAATTATTTTATTTGTGATTCTATATTTGATATTATGAAGATTAATGTCAAAAGTCCTTGCCAGGAGAACCTTGTGGCTTAAATCCTGGTCTGCTGATATTGTTTCAAAATCCAGTAAATTATCTCTTTATTTTCAGGGAAATAAGTTGTTTGGTTCTGATTTAGATTCTAGTGTTACTGGTGGTAAAGGGGCTTATTTTCCACATGGCAAAAAGTCTAGATAATAATTTCTATTCCTTTTGTCAGAATAAGGAACAAAAAGGTTGACTCCTCTGCTCAAAAGCAAGGCACCTCTGGTTCAGTCTGGAGACCTAGTGCTAATTGAAACAAGTCAAAGTACAGGAAAGGAATATATGGGCGCTAAAAATAGATATGAAACAGAACCCTTAAGATTTAAATATAAGAAATAAAAGCAATAAAATAGCTATATTAAAAAATGATGTTGTTCTAATCGAAATTTGATATTTCAGACTAACTTCACATTCATTTTTCAAACCATATGAATCTAATAATGTCCATATACAATGTGCATAGTCTGTATTTAGAGACACTGTTCTTGTGCTATATACGACCTGTATTGAATGGCCAAGTTCAAATCCAAACAGATAGGTCTGTTTTAAAAAGTCTCTGTTTATTCTTCTAAGAAATCCCTTGAAACGATTTGCATAAGCCACACAGAGGCTGCTAACGTTCACCTCAGTTAGGGAAACTTCAGCCGGGTGCTCCTCTTCTATCCGCTGTCTCTTGCACTTCAGAAAAAAGTTTGTACAATTTAAAAAGAAAAACAAGAGCACATCCTCCGACTCAAGTGAAATTTTTATTAATAAAATATAAGTGCTAAATACAATTGCACTTACAAGATATAGGAAAATATTCAGCCTGTCAGTATAACAAGTCCGGTGTAACTGCTGTGCTCCGCTGTGCTTTCATATGTGGACCGTTGCCTTTATTGGAAATCCACAGTCTCTATATTATCAGGCTCATCTGATTTTTGCGATACCTTCTTTAGACTTGTATGGATGGTTGGTCCCCGTAAGCTGTGTCTTATACTGAATGTTTAGATTGAAACAAGTCAAAGCAGAGTAAGAAATCTATCCCTACTACCAAAACTGCATGAATGTGGTACCCCTGATCCAGAATTTCTGGTAGGGGGCAGATTAAGCGTCTTTGAAGAGGCTTGGTTTCAGTATTTTCTAGATATATTCTGAATATACTTTCTCATAGATATAAATAGGATTCAGAATGAGGCCTCCCAGGGGAAGGTTTGCTTGAACAGGGGATGGGATTTTATTCAAATCTCTTAATCGTTCCAAAGAAGGAAGGTACTTTGAGACCAGTTTTGGATCTGAAAGTTCTGAACAACTTTGTAAGGATTCCATCTTTTAAAATGGAAACTATTCGGACTATTCTGCCTTTTGTTCAGCAAGATCAGTTTATGTCTACAATAGATTTAAAGAATGCTTATCTTCATGTTTCTATTCACAGAGATCATTTCTTGTTTCTGAGGTTTGCCTTTCTGGACAGACATTTTCAGTTTGTTGCTCTACCATTTGGTCTGGCTATAGCTCCAATAATATTCACAAAGGTTCTGGGTACCCTTTTTGTCTGTGATCAGGTCTTAGGGTATTGCAGTATTTCCATACCTGGACGACATCTTGGTTCAAGCTCCATTTTCTCACACCAACCGACTCTTGTTTCTTCAACAGCATGGTTGGAGGATCAATTTTTCAAAAATTGATTCCTTAAACAAAACAAAAATCCTGATATTCATGGTTTTGTTTATGTTCTGGTCCATATAAAACCTGTAATCAAGCCAATTTATCCTCCTTGGAAATTTAACCTGGTGATAAGGGTTTTGCAGGCTCCTCCTTTTGAGCCTATGCATAAGGTGGATGTTAAACTACTTTCTTAGAAAGTGTTATTTCTTTTGGCTATTTCTCCTACTAGAAGAGAATCTGAGTTATCTGCACTTTCTTCTGATCTTCCTTTTCTAATTTTTCATCAGGATAAGACCGTTTTATGGACTTCTTTTGGTTTCTTTTCCTAAGGTCGTTTCATCAGACAACTTTAGTAGAGAGGTTGTTGTTACTTCTTTGTGTCCTAATCCTAAGAGTGCTTCAGAGAGATGTTTTCATTCTTTAGATGTTGTTGGGGTATTGAAATATTAGATTGATGCTACTACTGATTTTATTTAGACAAACTTCTAGTCTATTTATTCTTTTTTTCTGGTCTTAGGAAGGGTCAGAAAGCTTCTGCTGTTTCTTTTTCTTGTTGGTTGAAACTTTTGATTCACAATGCTTACTTGGAGGTAGGTCAGCCTCCACTGCAGCGGATTACTGCTCATTGTACTGGGTCATTTGCAACTTCTTGGGCTTTCAAGAATGAGGATTCAGTTGACCAGATTTGCAAGGCAGCTACTTGGTCTTCGTTGCATACTTTCACAAAATTTTACGATTTTGATGTTTTTGCTTCTTTTGAAGCAGCCTTTGTTAGAAAGGTTCTTTAGGCAGTTGTCTCAGTTTGATTTTTTTCTTAAAGGGACCGTATACACTAATTGTCATATAACTGCATGTAATAGTCACTACTATAAAGAATAATATGCACAGATACTGTATAAAACCTTTTAAAAAAACTTACTTAGAAGCTCACAGTTTAGCTCTGTTAAAAAGGTAGCTGGAACACCCACTGCAAGTGGGAAATTGCAGACACTCTCCCCTCCAACTTCCTTTGCATATGAGAAGACCCTTTACACAAACAGGAGCAAGCTGGACTAGGTATACATCAGTATTCTCCTAAAACTTTGGGGCTTGGTTAGGAGTCTGAAAAAAATGTTATTTAAAAATAAGCAAAACTATACATTTAAAAAAACAAACAAAAAAAATGTATGGTCTATATAAATTGATCATCTACAAAACATTTATGCAAAGTAAAATCTAGAGTATAATGTCCCTTTAGGTGCATTTAATTAAAATTATATATATTTATATATAGGCTGTGGATTTAATTTCTCAGTGAAAAAATGTTTTTAAATCCCTCCCTTTATGTTATTACTCATGGATTCCACAGCTTAGGTTTTAGTTTCCGTGATTAATGGATCATGGGCTCTCACTATCTGTATGACAGAAAACATAATTTATACTTACCTGATAAATTAATTTATTACATTGTGGTGAGAGTCCATGAGACCCCACCCTTATATTTTTTTTAGGTTGATTTTTTTATTAGCACATCTTTTTTTTACCTGCTCCTTTTAGGGCTCATTCCTTTTTTTTACCTCACTTGCTTGGCTATACATTAGACTGAGGTATGTGGGAGGGGTTATATAGGGCTTGGCTATATGTTAGACTGAGGTATGTGTGAGGTGGGAGGGGTTATAGGGCTTGGCTATACATTAGACTGAGGTATGTATGAGGTGGGAGGGGTTATATAGGGCTTGGCTATATGTTAGACTGAGGTATGTGTGAGGGGTTATATAGGGCTCGGCTATATTTTAGACTGAGGTATGTGTGAGGTGGGAGAGGTTATATAGGGCTTGGCTATATGTTAGACTGAGGTATGTCGGAGGGGTTATATAGGGCTCGGCTATATGTTAGACTGAGGTATGTGTGAGGTGGGAGGGGTTATATAGGGCTTGGCTATACATTAGACTGAGGTATGTGTGAGGTGGGAGAGGTTATATAGGGCTTGGTTATATGTTAGACTGAGGAATGTGGGAGGGGTTATATAAGGCTTAGCTATATGTTAGACTGAGGTATGTGTGAGGTGGGAGAGGTTATATAGGGCTTGGCTATATGTTAGACTGAGGTATGTGTGAGGTGGGAGGGGTTATATAGGGCTCGGCTATATGTTAGACTGAGGTATGTGTGAGGTGGGAGAGGTTATATAGGGCTTGGCTATATGCTAGACTGAGGTATGTGTGAGTTGGGAGGGGTTATATAGGGCTTGGCTATATGTTAGACTGAGGTATGTGTGAGGTGGGAGGGGTTATATAGGGCTTGGCTATATGTTAGACTGAGGTATGTGTGAGGTGGGAGAGGTTATATAGGGCTTGGCTATATGTTAGACTGAGGTATGTGTGAGGTGGGAGAGGTTATATAGGGCTTGGCTATATGTTAGACTGAGGTATGTGTGAGGGGTTATATAGGGCTCGGCTATATGTTAGACTGAGGTATGTGTGAGGTGGGAGGGGTTATATAGGGCTTGGCTATACATTAGACTGAGGTATGTGTGAGGTGGGAGAGGTTATATAGGGCTTGGTTATATGTTAAACTGAGGAATGTGTGAGGTGGGAGGGGTTATATAAGGCTTGGCTATATGTTAGACTGAGGTATGTGTGAGGTGGGAGAGGTTATATAGGGCTTGGCTATATGCTAGACTGAGGTATGTGGGAGGGGTTATATAGGGCTTGGCTATATGTTAGACTGAGGTATGTGGGAGGGGTTATATAGGGCTTGGCTATATGTTAGACTGAGGTATGTGGGAGGGGTTATATAGGGCTTGGCTATATGTTAGACTGAGGTATGTGTGAGGTGGGAGAGGTTATATAGGGCTTGGCTATATGTTAGACTGAGGTATGTGTGAGGGGTTATATAGGGCTCGGCTATATGTTAGACTGAGGTATGTGTGAGGTGGGAGGGGTTATATAGGGCTTGGCTATACATTAGACTGAGGTATGTGTGAGGTGGGAGAGGTTATATAGGGCTTGGTTATATGTTAAACTGAGGAATGTGTGAGGTGGGAGGGGTTATATAAGGCTTGGCTATATGTTAGACTGAGGTATGTGTGAGGTGGGAGAGGTTATATAGGGCTTGGCTATATGCTAGACTGAGGTATGTGGGAGGGGTTATATAGGGCTTGGCTATATGTTAGACTGAGGTATGTGGGAGGGGTTATATAGGGCTTGGCTATATGTTAGACTGAGGTATGTGTGAGGTGGGAGAGGTTATATAGGGCTTGGCTATATGTTAGACTGAGGTATGTGTGAGGGGTTATATAGGGCTTGGCTATATGTTAGACTGAGGTATGTGTGAGGTGGGAGAGGTTATATAGGGCTTGGCTATACGTTAGACTGAGGTATGTGTGAGGTGGGAGGGTTTATATAGGGCTTGGCTATATGTTAGACTGAGGTATGTGTGAGGTGGGAGGGATTATATAGGGCTTGGCTATATGTTAGACTGAGGTATGTGGGAGGGGCTATATAGGGCTTGGCTATACATTAGACTGAGGTATGTGTGAGGTGGGAGAGGTTATATAGGGCTTGGCTATACGTTAGACTGACGTATGTGTGAGGTGGGAGGGGTTATATGTTAGACTGAGGTATGTGTGAGGTGGGAGGGGTTATATAGGGCTTGGCTATATGTTAGACTGAGGTATGTGGGAAGGGTTATATAGGGCTTGGCTATACATTAGACAGGTATGTGTGAGGTGGGAGAGGTTATATAGGGCTTGGCTATATGTTAGATTGAGGAATGTGGGAGGGGCTATATAGGGCTTGGCTATATGTTAGACTGAGGTATGTGTGAGGGGGGAGGGGTTATATAGGGCTTGGCTATATGTTAGATTGAGGAATGTGGGAGGGGTTATATAGGGCTTGGCTATATGTTAGACTGAGGTATGTGGGAGGGGTTATATAGGGCTTGGCTATAAATTAGACTGAGGTATGTGTGAGGTGGGAGAGGTTATATAGGGCTTGGCTATACGTTAGACTGAGGTATGTGGGAGAGATTATATAGGGCTTGGCTATATGTTAGACTTAGATATGTGTGAGGTGGGAGGGGTTATATAGGGCTTGGCTATATGTTAGACTGAGGTATGTATGAGATGGGAGGGGTTATATAGGGCTTGGCTATACATTAGACTGAGGTATGTGTGAGGTGGGAGAGGTTATATAGGACTTGGCTATATGTTAGACTGAGGTATGTGTGAGGTGGGAGGGGTTATATAGGGCTTGGCTATATGTTAGACTGAGGTATGTGTGAGGTGGGAGAGGTTATATAGGGCTTGGCTATATGCTAGACTGAGGTATGTGTGAGATGGGAGGGTTATATAGGGCTTGGCTATATGTTAGACTGAGGTATGTGTGAGGTAGGAGAGGTTATATAGGGCTTGGCTATATGTTAGACTGAGGTATGTGTGAGGGGATATATAGGGCTCGGCTATATGTTAGACTGAGGTATGTGTGAGGTGGGAGGGGTTATAGGGCTTGGCTATACGTTAGACTGAGGTATGTGTGAGGTGGGAGGGGTTATATAGGGCTTGGCTATATGTTAGACTGAGGTATGTGTGAGGTGGGAGGGTTTATATAGGGCTTGGCTATATGTTAGACTGAGGTATGTGGGAGGGGCTATATAGGGCTTGGCTATACATTAGACTGAGGTATGTGTGAGGTGGGAGAGGTTATATAGGGCTTGGCTATACGTTAGACTGAGGTATGTGTGAGGTGGGAGGGGTTATATAGGACTTGGCTATATGTTAGACTGAGGTATGTGTGAGGTGGGAGAGGTTATATAGGGCTTGGCTATACGTTAGACTGAGGTATGTGTGAGGTGGGAGGGTTTATATAGGGCTTGGCTATATGTTAGACTGAGGTATGTGGGAGGGGTTATATAGGGCTTGGCTATACATTAGACAGGTATGTGTGAGGTGGGAGAGGTTATATAGTGCTTGGCTATATGTTAGATTGAGGAATGTGGGAGGGGCTATATAGGGCTTGGCTATGTGTTAGACTGAGGTATGTGTGAGGGGGGAGGGGTTATATAGGGCTTGGCTATATGTTAGACTGAGGTATGTGGGAGGGGTTATATAGGGCTTGGCTATAAATTAGACTGAGGTATGTGTGAGGTGGGAGAGGTTATATAGGGCTTGGCTATACGTTAGACTGAGGTATGTGGGAGAGATTATATAGGGCTTGTCTATATGTTAGACTTAGGTATGTGTGAGGTGGGAGGGGTTATATAGGGCTTGGCTATATGTTAGACTGAGGTATGTATGAGATGGGAGGGGTTATATAGGGCTTGGCTATACATTAGACTGAGGTATGTGTGAGGTGGGAGAGGTTATATAGGACTTGGCTATATGTTAGACTGAGGTATGTGTGAGGTGGGAGGGGTTATATAGGGCTTGGCTATATGTTAGACTGAGGTATGTGTGAGGTGGGAGAGGTTATATAGGGCTTGGCTATATGCTAGACTGAGGTATGTGTGAGGTGGGAGGGTTATATAGGGCTTGGCTATATGTTAGACTGAGGTATGTGGGAGGGGTTATATAGGGCTTGGCTATAAATTAGGCTGAGGTATGTGTGAGGTGGGAGAGGTTATATAGGGCTTGGCTATACGTTAGACTGAGGTATGTGGGAGAGATTATATAGGGCTTGGCTATATGTTAGACTTAGGTATGTGTGAGGTGGGAGGGGTTATATAGGGCTCGGCTAAATGTTAGACTGAGGTATGTGTTAGGTGGGAGAGGTTATATAGGGCTTGGCTATATGTTAGACTGAGGTATGTGTGAGGTGGGAGGGGTTTTATAGGGCTCGGCTATATGTTAGACTGAGGTATGTGTGAGGTGGGAGAGGTTATATAGGGCATGGCTATATGTTAGACTGAGGTATGTGTGAGGTGGGAGGGGTTTTATAGGGCTCGGCTATATGTTAGACTGAGGTATGTGTGAGGTGGGAGAGGTTATATAGGGCATGGCTATATGTTAGACTGAGGTATGTGTGAGGTGGGAGGGGTTATATAGGGCTTGGTTATATATTTTAAACTGAAGTATGTGTGAGGTGGGAGGGGTTATATAGGGCTTGGTTATATGTTAGACTGAGGTATGTGTGAGGTGGGAGAGGTTATATAGGGCTTGGCTATATGTTAGACTGAGGTATGTGGGAGGGGTTATATAGGGCTTGGCTATATGTTAGACTGAGGTATGTGTGAGGTGGGAGAGGTTATATAGGGCTTGGTTATATGTTAAACTGAGGAATGTGTGAGGTGGGAGAGGTTATATAAGGCTTGGCTATATGTTAGACTGAGGTATGTGTGAGGTGGGAGAGGTTATATAGGGCTTGGCTATATGCTAGACTGAGGTATGTGGGAGGGGTTATATAGGGCTTGGCTATATGTTAGACAGGTATGTGGGAGGGGTTATATAGGGCTTGGCTATATGTTAGACTGAGGTATGTGTGAGGTGGGAGAGGTTATATAGGGCTTGGCTATATGTTAGACTGAGGTATGTGTGAGGGGTTATATAGGGCTCGGCTATATGTTAGACTGAGGTATGTGTGAGGTGGGAGAGGTTATATAGGGCTTGGCTATATGTTAGACTGAGGTATGTGTGAGGGGTTATATAGGGCTCGGCTATATGTTAAACTGAGGTATGTGTGAGGTGGGAGGGGTTATAGGGCTTGGTTATACGTTAGACTGAGGTATGTGTGAGGTGGGAGGGTTTATATAGGGCTTGGCTATATGTTAGACTGAGGTATGTGTGAGGTGGGAGGGATTATATAGGGCTTGGCTATATGTTAGACTGAGGTATGTGGGAGGGGCTATATAGGGCTTGGCTATACATTAGACTGAGGCATGTGTGAGGTGGGAGAGGTTATATAGGGCTTGGCTATACGTTAGACTGAGGTATGTGTGAGGTGGGAGGGGTTATATAGGGCTTGGTTATATATTTTAAACTGAAGTATGTGTGAGGTGGGAGGGGTTATATAGGGCTTGGTTATATGTTAGACTGAGGTATGTGGGAGGGGTTATATAGGGCTTGGCTATATGTTAGACTGAGGTATGTGTGAGGTGGGAGGGGTTATATAGGGCTTGGCTATATGTTAGACTGAGGTATGTGTGAGGTGGGAGAGGTTATATAGGGCTTGGTTATATGTTAAACTGAGGAATGTGTGAGGTGGGAGGGGTTATATAAGGCTTGGCTATATGTTAGACTGAGGTATGTGTGAGGTGGGAGAGGTTATATAGGGCTTGGCTATATGCTAGACTGAGGTATGTGGGAGGGGTTATATAGGGCTTGGCTATATGTTAGACTGAGGTATGTGGGAGGGGTTATATAGGGCTTGGCTATATGTTAGACTGTGAGGTGGGAGAGGTTATATAGGGCTTGGCTATATGTTAGACTGAGGTATGTGTGAGGGGTTATATAGGGCTCGGCTATATGTTAGACTGAGGCATGTGTGAGGTGGGAGAGGTTATATAGGGCTTGGCTATATGTTAGACTGAGGTATGTGGGAGGGGTTATATAGGGCTTGGCTATATGTTAGACTGAGGTATGTGTGAGGTGGGAGGGGTTATATAGGGCTTGGCTATATGTTAGACTGAGGTATGTGTGAGGTGGGAGAGGTTATATAGGGCTTGGTTATATGTTAAACTGAGGAATGTGTGAGGTGGGAGGGGTTATATAAGGCTTGGCTATATGTTAGACTGAGGTATGTGTGAGGTGGGAGAGGTTATATAGGGCTTGGCTATATGCTAGACTGAGGTATGTGGGAGGGGTTATATAGGGCTTGGCTATATGTTAGACTGAGGTATGTGGGAGGGGTTATATAGGGCTTGGCTATATGTTAGACTGAGGTATGTGTGAGGTGGGAGAGGTTATATAGGGCTTGGCTATATGTTAGACTGAGGTATGTGTGAGGGGTTATATAGGGCTCGGCTATATGTTAGACTGAGGTATGTGTGAGGTGGGAGAGGTTATATAGGGCTTGGCTATATGTTAGACTGAGGTATGTGTGAGGGGTTATATAGGGCTCGGCTATATGTTAAACTGAGGTATGTGTGAGGTGGGAGGGGTTATAGGGCTTGGCTATACGTTAGACTGAGGTATGTGTGAGGTGGGAGGGTTTATATAGGGCTTGGCTATATGTTAGACTGAGGTATGTGTGAGGTGGGAGGGATTATATAGGGCTTGGCTATATGTTAGACTGAGGTATGTGGGAGGGGCTATATAGGGCTTGGCTATACATTAGACTGAGGCATGTGTGAGGTGGGAGAGGTTATATAGGGCTTGGCTATACGTTAGACTGAGGTATGTGGGAGGGGTTATATGTTAGACTGAGGTATGTGTGAGGTGGGAGGGGTTATATAGGGCTTGGCTATATGTTAGACTGAGGTATGTGGGAGGTGTTATATAGGGCTTGGCTATAAATTAGACTGAGTTATGTGTGAGGTGGGAGAGGTTATATAGGGCTTGGCTATATGTTAGACTTAGGTATGTGTGAGGTGGGAGGGGTTATATAGGGCTTGGCTATATGTTAGACTGAGGTATGTATGAGATGGGAGGGGTTATATAGGGCTTGGCTATACATTAGACTGAGGTATGTGTGAGGTGGGAGAGGTTATATAGGACTTGGCTATATGTTAGACTGAGGTATGTGTGAGGTGGGAGGGGTTATATAGGGCTTGGCTATATGTTAGACTGAGGCATGTGTGAGGTGGGAGAGGTTATATAGGGCTTGGCTATATGCTAGACTGAGGTATGTGTGAGGTGGGAGGGTTATATAGGGCTTGGCTATATGTTAGACTGAGGTATGTGTGAGGTGGGAGAGGTTATATAGGGCTTGGCTATATGTTAGACTGAGGTATGTGTGAGGTGGGAGAGGTTATATAGGGCTTGGCTATATGTTAGACTGAGGTATGTGTGAGGGGATATATAGGGCTCGGCTATATGTTAGACTGAGGTATGTGTGAGGTGGGAGGGGTTATAGGGCTTGGCTATACGTTAGACTGAGGTATGTGTGAGGTGGGAGGGGTTATATAGGGCTTGGCTATATGTTAGACTGAGGTATGTGTGAGGTGGGAGGGTTTATATAGGGCTTGGCTATATGTTAGACTGAGGTATGTGGGAGGGGCTATATAGGGCTTGGCTATACATTAGACTGAGGTATGTGTGAGGTGGGAGAAGTTATAGAGGGCTTGGCTATACGTTAGACTGAGGTATTTGTGAGGTGGGAGGGGTTATATAGGGCTTGGCTATACGTTAGACTGAGGTATGTGTGAGGTGGGAGAGGTTATATAGGGCTTGGCTATATGTTAGACTGAGGTATGTGGGAGGGGCTATATAGGGCTTGGCTATATGTTAGACTGAGGTATGTGGGAGGGGTTATATAGGGCTTGGCTATATGTTAGACTGAGGTATGCGGGAGGGGCTATATAGGGCTTGACTATATGTTAGACTGAGGTATGTGTGAGGTGGGAGGGGTTATAAAGGACTTGGCTATATGTTAGACTGAGGTATGTGGGAGGGGTTATATAGGGCTCGGCTATATGTTATACTGAGGTATGTGTGAGGTGGGAGAGGTTATATAGGGCATGGCTATATGTTAGACTGAGGCATGTGTGAGGTGGGAGAGGTTATATAGGGTTTGGCTATATGTTAGACTGAGGTATGTTAGCGGTGGGAGGGTTTATAGTGCTTGGCTATATGTTAGACTGAGGTATGTGTGAGGGGTTATATAGGGCTTGGCTATATGTTAGACTGAGGTATGTGTGAGGTGGGAGGGGTTATATAGGGCTTGGTTATATATTTTAAACTGAAGTATGTGTGAGGTGGGAGGGGTTATATAGGGCTTGGTTATATGTTAGACTGAGGTATGTGTGAGGTGGGAGAGGTTATATAGGGCTTGGCTATATGTTAGACTGAGGTATGTGGGAGGGGTTATATAGGGCTTGGCTATATGTTAGACTGAGGTATGTGTGAGGTGGGAGGGGTTATATAGGGCTTGGCTATATGTTAGACTGAGGTATGTGTGAGGTGGGAGAGGTTATATAGGGCTTGGCTATATGTTTGACTGAGGTATGTGGGAGGGGTTATATAGGGCTTGGCTATATGTTAGACTGAGCTATGTGTGAGGTGGGAGAGGTTATATAGGGCTTGACTATATGTTAGACTGAGGTATGTGTGAGGTGGGAGAGGTTATATAGGGCTTGGCTATATGTTAGACTGAGGTATGTGTGAGGTGGGAGAGGTTATATAGGGCTTGGCTATATGTTAGACTGAGGTATGTGGGAGAGATTATATAGGGCTTGGCTATATGTTAGACTTAGCTATGTGTGAGGTGGGAGGGGCTATATAGGGCTTGGCTATATGTTAGACTGAGGTATGTGTGAGGTGGGAGGGTTTATATAGGACTTGGCTATATGTTAGACTGAGGTATGTGGGAGGGGTTATATAGGGCTCGGCTAAATGTTAGACTGAGGTATGTGTGAGGTGGGAGAGGTTATATAGGGCTTGGCTATATGTTAGACTGAGGTATGTGTGAGGTGGGAGGGGTTTTATAGGGCTCGGCTATATGTTAGACTGAGGTATGTGTGTGGTGGGAGAGGTTATATAGGGCTTGGCTATATGTTAGACTGAGGTATGTGTGAGGTGGGAGGGGTTATATAGGGCTTGGTTATATATTTTAAACTGAAGTATGTGTGAGGTGGGAGGGGTTATATAGGACTTGGCTATATGTTATACTGAGGTATGTGTGAGGTGGGAGGGGTTATATAGGGCTTGGCTATATGTTAGACTGAGGTATGTGTGAGGTGGGAGAGGTTATATAGGGCTTGGCTATATGTTTGACTGAGGTATGTGGGAGGGGTTATATAGGGCTTGGCTATATGTTAGACTTAGCTATGTGTGAGGTGGGAGGGGCTATATAGGGCTTGGCTATATGTTAGACTGAGGTATTTGTGAGGTGGGAGGGGTTATATAGGACTTGGCTATATGTTAGACTGAGGTATGTGGGAGGGGTTATATAGGGCTCGGCTAAATGTTAGACTGAGGTATGTGTGAGGTGGGAGAGGTTATATAGGGCTTGGCTATATGTTAGACTGAGGTATGTGTGAGGTGGGAGGGGTTTTATAGGGCTCGGCTATATGTTAGACTGAGGTATGTGTGAGGTGGGAGAGGTTATATAGGGCTTGGCTATATGTTAGACTGAGGTATGTGTGAGGTGGGAGGGGTTATATAGGGCTTGGCTATATGTTAGACTGAGGTATGTGTGAGAGGTTATATTGGGCTTGGCTATATGTTAGACTGAGGTATGTGTGAGGTGGGAGGGGTTTTATAGGGCTTGGCTATATGTTAGACTGAGGTATGTGTGAGGTGGGAGAGGTTATATAGAGCTTGGCAATACATTAGACTGAGGTATGTGTGAGGTGGGAGGGGTTATATAGAGCTTGGCTATATGTTAGACTGAGGTATGTGTGAGGTGGGTTTTATAGAGCTCTTGCCTCCTCCTAGTGGTAGAGAAGGGTAATTCCCAGGAATAATGGATCATGGACTCTTACCTTTATGAAAGGAATGAAATTATCACGTAAGCATAAATTATCTTTTTATTCTGCATCTCCTTCCTTTACAAAAATGCAGTATATGCCCCTTAGCTAGGCACCCTTTTCAGTGTAATAAGTGGTATTAGATCATCCCACCAGGGATATAGGACTGGCGCATTCTTATGGAATCTCACAAACGCCCAGAGACCATTTATATCTTCGGGACCTTAGAGAGAAGAATAGAAAATTAACATTTTATTACTTATCTCTCCTACCCCACTATTGGGAGTGTAATTTATTCTGCTGGTTATATTTATGTATCTTTTCTATCCTCAGTACTTAAAGGGACAGTCAAAACCAAAAATGTTATTGTTTAAAAAGATAGATAACCCCTTTACTACCCATTCCCCAGCTTTGCACAACCAACACTGTAATATTAATATACTCTATAACATTTAAACCTCTAAATTTATGCCTGTTTCTAAGTCACTACAGACAGCCTCTTATCACATGCTTTATTATTAGCTTTTCACAACAGGAGACTGCTAGTTCATGTGAGCCATATAGATAACATTGTGCTCATGCCCGTGGCTTGTGGCAGACACTGCACTAATTGGCTAAAATGCAAGTCAATAGATAATAAATAAAAAGTCATGTGATCAGGGGGCTGTCAGAAGAGGCTTAGATACAAGGTAATCACAGAGGTATAATGTATATTTCTATAACAGTGTTTGTTGTGCAAAACTGGGGAATGGGTAATAAAGGCATTATCTATCTTTTTAAACAATAACAATTTTGGAGTTGACTGTCCCTTTTAGTATTGAAACTTTCAGCATAGCTAAAGATATCACACACATAAACAGCTGTTTCAAATGCCAAAATAAAGATAAAGGAGATTTATGCTATTAATTTGCTATACTCAAGCAGCTAAAATGGATATTTGAAAACATATTACAGAGGATAACATTTTACTGTGAACTGTCCCTTTAATAAGTGACCATGTTTTATTTTCTTCAAACTGATTAGAATACAGGTATATTTGTTATTACTATCTAATTGCTAAATACGGGGGTTTGGGACTTCCCAACATAGAAACATACTACTGTGCCACAGGTATACAGAAAATCCTAGATTGGCACAGGAATTATTACACCGAAGCATGGGTTTCCATAGACTCACATATTTTACATCCCCATCAGTTGGCGCCTTATACTGGATACCAAAAGACTCCAGACCGGAACTCACAAGAAAAATACCCTTAGATATATATATCGATTATTAATATTTGGGATAAAATTCTCAGAAATATCTACACTGAGGTCCCCCCAATCTCAAAGAGCACAGAACTACTAGGTGGACCAGAATTTACTATTAACAACAAATATATAGACATGGACTATACAGCTCCTATTTGTAAATTACTGGAAGGCAATCATTTAAAAAGTAGGGAGGAATTGGAAAAATACTTAGGTGGCCCATATGCAAAATGGATAAAATATAGACAACTACACCACTTAATTCACTTACAAACCAGATCGACTTCGGTCTGTGACTCCTTTTGACCATACCTGCAAATTAGAAAACCCGATGTGAAACTCCCTTTCCACAGCAATGAATCTGCTCACAGATACGGTTAACCAGAGGCAACTAATCTACATTCTGAGTTGCCATAAAGACTTAGGTGAGGACCTAGAACCACAGATGTGGAACCAAATTATCACAAACACCAAAAAGTTCTTGATTTCTTCTAAACTGGTAGAGCTAAACTACAAGGTTCTATCAAGATGGTACCTGACCTTCTCCCACTCCTCAGCAGACAAATGCTAGAGAGGATGTGGCTTTAAAGGGAACTTGATCCACATTTTGTGGAACTGCCCAAAACTTACGAACTTCTGTTCAGAAGTGGAAAGGAAACCTTTACTTTATCCTAAATTTCCATGTAAATTAAGACTTAAACTGATGCAATTTTCTCTTAACTCAGCTAAAGCATTTAGCTTTCACCCTAACAACTCGAGAATGGCTTAAACACATATTAGACACTCTAATTTTGGAAGAATATGGTTATTTTAGTACATAAAAACTAGGCACTTTTCTAATAATTTTTTTTTTTTTTTTTTTTTTTTTCAAATAAACTTTATTTATGAAAAAAGGAAAATAACATACATGTGTCATGTCATCATTTCAGAAAATAACCACCAATACATACATATTCCATGGACCCATTGCGATTGAAAACAGTGGCTAATCTAGACAAGTACTATCCTAGGTCCATATATTACATAGTTCTTCTTATCCCTGATAACAGTAGTATAAAGAAATAAAGGTCCTACTCCAAGCATAAACAACACTATATTTACCCCACTGTACAACAGTATATTTACATATTTAAAATTTTGCAACATAGTAGATGTCAAGAACAACCAGGTACCTTACGGCATTTCACGAGTGTGTGCTCTGGGGCAGTAAACAGCTGGGGTAGTAGTCTCGGGGTTAGTATGCGGGGGTAGAGGGTGAGGAATGGGGTTTGTCAGAGAATGAAGGTACTCTTCCCAGATAAAACGAATATCCTGAAAGTCACCCACCTTACTCGTTCTAGTATAATGATATTGCTCTAAGTTTAAGGCTATCGTTACCCTGTCTCTCCAAAACTGTACTGTCGGTAGTGTGAGTTTTTTCCAGTTGTATGGGATATATCTTTTAGCAGTGTTTGTCATAATTGTCAATAATTTGAGCCTATAAGCACAGCGTATTTTAGGGTGCACATTGAACAAAAATGTCCATGGCGTGTGAGGAATTGGGGAGCCCAGAACAATCTTCATTTCCTTACTAATATCACGCCAGTATTGCTGTACAATAGGGCACGCCCACCATATATGTGCAAAAGTACCTCTATCCTCACATCCTCTCCAACATTTAGTATCCAAATCGGGAAACATTTTCCCTAGTTTGTCTGGCGTGTAGTGCCATCTGCACAGCAGCTTGATATTCATTTCAGTTACCTGTAGTGATGATGTTGAGGAGCTCATTTGTCTATAGACTATGTCCCACGTCTTAAGTGGTATGTGGTCATTCAGTTCAGTTTCCCATTTTGCAACATAGGTTGGTGGTTGTGTGGTCTGGTGTGAAAGAAGTAGTTTGTTCTAATAATTTTTTTATTTGGAATCAGCCTTACAAACTTTACAGATTCATTAAATCCAAACATAGACAAATCATTTCATTGACAGGGGAGGACCTTCTCCAGCTGTATCCACAGATAAATAATTTGACTCCCCCAGATGTTCATTTATAAAATGTTTGACTCCTATATCTGTCAATTTTTCTTTGTATACCTCCATGTTATTTTCAGGAAACAGATTCAGACGATCTCTCCAGAATTACAGGAACTTTTTACATTAGAACTTTTCATGATCATATAAACTTAAAATCAATGGACGTTGACAAACTCTTTTGTTTTTTTTTTAATAATCTTTTATCAAGGTTTTATTGTCAATCTTACAGAAAGGCAAAACATCAAACAATAATATCATTCCGTTATATAAGTATGGAAACGGTAATCAATACAAATACTATTGAACATAATAAACAAGCCGTCATATATATTTTGTCTCCTGTCATTATTATCAAGAAACCTTGTTTACAATTACATATTAGCTCGTGGGTGTAGCAATTGCATTGGCCTATGAGGTCCTCTCATATAGGAAGTATAAACGCATATTATAGCTACATAGGTGACCTCACATAGATCACAATTCGAGTTAAAGGGGGGTTAATGCAACCATACAATATTTGTTGTTATATTTCTAGAGTAGTTACTGGTAAGCTGTTGCAATTCAGCGAGTAAGCACCACTTGAGAGATTAATAAAGAGGAAGGAAATATGGGTATGGGGTGCAGAGTATCTCGTGAGCTATATGATTTTTTTATTTTTTTTATTTAAATTTTTTATTGAGGTTATAATAAAGGTTTCATAACATATTCATCCAATAACAATAATAGCTTAATTCTGAAAGATACATCCTTATAACATAAGCATAGTCCTAAGCTGAAGAAATAGCGAGTCTTGGAATACATTCTATATGCCTTTGGGGGGAAACGTGTACAATAGTCATGTAAAATACATCTATGTCTCAAATCCAGAACCCCCTTATGAGAAGGTAGATATTAACAACGGGCAAGAGGCATATGAGATTGCTAGAGTAAACTATGTAAAACAGGGATGTCAGTAACGGAATATATGTTTATACAGAAAATAATGGAACCTCGGTTTTATATTTTATATATAATAGATGGGGCCCACGCCTTACCGTGAAGAGAATTTACAGGTTTATTTATTCTAATAGGGTTGAGGCAGGTGTGGGGCAGTATTGGTTTGGACGCTCTCAGACCAAGATGGTCTAGAAAAGGGAAGAAAGAGTTCAGCGGGCAGGAGCCGCTCGTGTTAGAAAAGGAGGGGAATAGAAGGGAATGAGGGGCGGAGCTATCTAGAATGCCAAATTAATAATGGCAACGGGGTTATTAGGAGGCTTATTATCTAGTTATAGATTTACAAATCTACAGGTAGAGTTATGCATAGGGAAGAAAATTTGTATATATAGAGTGTAGGTGACTACTGCATGAGCTAATCTCCTGGGGAAGTGCCAGCTTTAGGCGAAGTGGGTAAAAGGGATGTGAGTATGACCCGCAGGCAACAGGTACCGGCAGGAAAGGGAGGAGAGGAGCTCAGCAAGGGCCGGTGTGGTGACTAAATTGAAACTTCTGCCTGGAGTCGTACTAAAAAGAAAGAGAAGTACCTGATCCTGAAGCTAAAGAGATAGCAAGAGGTCTAAGTGCACTTACCTCTTAACATGAAGGTTATATAGGTAACAAATAATACAACAACATATACTAACAGTGTTTTCAGTGACTTTCAGTGCCGGTTCGAGCTATACTATATTGTAGGTGATGAAATTCACATCTTTCACTAAAGTATAGAATAGTATATAGTATATAACTGACCAGATCTCCTGGTGCAATAAGCAGCAAGATATATTTAACCTGCCTGGGAATGGTGAATGAGACATGTAAATGGATCAAAATATGCGTGTTACTAGATATATATACATCGTCTAAATAACATTCTTACAATAATAAACATGAACAATACCAGATCAATTGTAATATAAAGTCCAACTTATAAATAAATGGGGAGCCAGATAACACTGCTTAGTTGTATCTTTTCCCTTGTGGAGGTGGTCACTCACATCAGTATGGCAATCCTTATCAAAGTCCATGACTGTACTACTTCCACCAGAAGTGACAATATAATAATACAGTAATACAGACCCTTGTATGGGGCAAACCTACTAAATTTACAGACAGACATCGATTATGGGGAAATTGAGTAAGAAATGTTCTCTTTTATGTTCACAATATTCACATATCGCAACACGTAGATATAATAGTCTGGCCAAGGAAACCGCAGTTCTGCTGGTTTAAATTTATCTGACACCCATTTACTAGGCTGGAAAAGAGCGTAGCTGGAGATATCTAACTATACAAACTAATGCTAAATAGCTGATGTTGCTAGAAAAATATTAAACTGGCTAAAGGGATGAGGTTACATACTTCGGACTCTAAAGCCGTTATCTAAGATATTTACCCTTTAGTAGCTAAAAGCTAGAACACCCAAATTAACTAAAATCTCTATGGTGAAAGTCTAGTAGCGACCTGTTGTAACTTGCGAGGAAGTGGGCTAGACGCTATGTAGGGTTTGTTAGGCAATCACCCCACTCCATCTCTCAGGGCCAGAGAATAGTATGAAAGGTCCAGGGGAAATATAAGACTTGAGAGCCATCGATAGTCACCAGGATATAAGTAGTGTCGATGCGACCTGGGTCCGACATCGATATGTTGCTGAGTATCAAGTTTCTGCATGAAGAGCTTTAGGGTAGATCGTTGCGGCTTATGGTGGAGGGTTCCAATCTGCAATGCGTCCCCTGCATCCTGGGTCTTCACTACTGGCATAGGGGGATCTGTAGGGTGTGTGAGTTGTTTCTGGATCGATGTGTAGCTGACATAGGGACAGTGAAGCTCAAATTGTGGGCTACCTTTAAGATGTGCTTCAAAAACCTTCCTAGCACCCTCAAGTACAAGAACACAGTGCATCTCAGTAGGGTCTTCAATAATATTTAAAGCTACATCTCCCCCATGCACATTCTCAGCGTACGGTTGGTTAGTAGTATCCAAGGCATGCTGGCTGTCACAATAGATCTCTGGGCTTTCTTTAAGTGATCCATGCAGAGGGGAGGTAATGGATCTTATTTCCCACGTTAGGACATCATGGTACAAGTCCAGTCTGTTGATTAGTGTGTGTAGGGCATTCTCAATCTGTGCCTCCATATTAACCCTAGCAGATACTGTACAGGAGTTATGTTGGTCTGGTAGTGCGTCCCTTAATGGGCTTAATCCGGAGCTATTCAGTTAGCCGTCCTGCTTTGGTAAGCCTCAGGGAGCTGTATGAGGACAACTGCACTATTTACACAGACTGCATCAGGATAAAGCCGTTCTGTCTACCTCAGCATTTGCTCGAAACTCCACGTGGGTTGAGACATGGCTGCTCCACTAGTCAGTGCAATGAGAGCTGCAGACGGAAATAAAAGTGCACACTGATCCGTCCCTTTAGTTCTTCTCCCCCTCTACGAGTCCTCTAACAAGGGTCTTGAAGGTGTTAGCCACTTGTTTGAAGAATCTTGGGCAGTACTGAGCGGTCAAGTATATAGATATATATATTTTATGAGCAGAGCTCTCTCTGTGTGTGACCGCTCAGACGCCCGGCTTGCTCCGCCCCCAGCTATATGATTTTTGATACTCTGAAGAAGAAGGCTCTTCCAAAGTTAGATGTGAAAGTTAACAGGTAGTTGTCTGTAGTCTGATAATGAGATAACTTAGGAATGGAGTAAATAATATATAACATAGGGGTATGGTAGCGTTACCTCCCCAAGCAGTAGCAAAATATCATTAAATATATAGGGAGCTTCAGGGGGCTAGGATAGTGGGTTAATATCCAGGTACTATAGTAAGCAAAAAGTGCAATGTACCAGTCTGGGTGTCTGGGGAATACATCTAGAGTTTGTTATAACCTTTTGAGTTACATCTATTAACTGAATTAGACCTTTATGTTGCAACAATATCCTTCATTTATGTAGGCCACACATTTTAACAATTATAACAATAGAAAAACCAAACCATTATTTTACCATAACTAATGAACAATTAGCTGAGTTTCGGTTCCCTTTCTTGGGCTTAAACTATAAAATTATTATTTTAGCTCCAAAACAAATAAAAGAGAGAGCTAACAAGCAGTAGTACCAACATAACATTCAGTGAGGCATGCATTACATATGTCTAAACATAAAGTGTCATCCGGAATTGGACATTAGACCTATTATAGAAGACATTTCAACATTATTACTTGCTCTGCATATGAAATAATCAGGAGTTAATTCATAAAGACCTACTTGATTGCGTGTTGATAGAGGCATATTTCCATCCCAAATCCTATATTCAGTTCCATATCCCAATATGTTATTTGGTACACTGTGTAAAATTTAGCTAACCTACCGTTACAAGTATTACCATCCATTGGAACACTAAATGGCTAACTGTTTGCCTATTACCAAATTTTCTCTGATAGAGAAAGTTTACTTTTTCCCTGTTCTTTTAACACTTCTACAGCACCACCATTGGGTGCTGATAGCATTACTCAATATATGCACTAATACATTAATAATAGCAACACATTTACTTAACTAGCACAAAAATGTCTAGAATTCAGTATCTATTCAAATTTAGGCTACATAGTTACAAATTGCCACATGTCCCAAGTCCAGAATAATATTCTATATTATTCAATATAGAATACAAAAAAGGATACACTTATTCGACTGGTTGGTGCTGTTCGCCTTTTCTTTTAGAGGGAGGAAGATTCCTTTTGGGCAAGGGCCTCCACTCCGGAGCCGACGTGCCTGCAAACCTGTAGGAGCTTGAACTGCTGTCGTAGAAGCCTGCATAAGGTTGAGCTGTTCTAGTAATTCCAATCCTTGGTTAAGTGATGAAACAGTGAGAGATTGTCCATTAACTTGGAAAAACAACTTGACTGGAAAACCCCATCTATACTTGATGTTATGATGACGTAAACACTGGGTGATGGGGACAAAAGATCTTAGTTTTGCAAGAGTATGTGTAGATAGGTCCGGGAATATTTGGAGTGTTTGGTATGGATCTGGTAAAACCTTGCTCTGAAAGGCCACTTTAAGTACTTTTTCTCTCAAAGTGAAGTAATGCAGACATATAATAACATCCCTAGGTTGTTTTGCAGTCGAATTCCTGGGCCTAAGAGCTCGATGGGCTCTATCAATGAGCAGTTCTTGATCAGGCGTGGTGCCTAGAAGCGCTTTAAAGAGACCTAACAAGAATTCAGGGAGATTAGCTGTAGAAATTTCTTCTGAGATTCCCCTTATCCTGATATTATTTTGTCTCGACCAATCTTCTAGGTCTGCTAATTTAGTCTCTAGGTCCAAGATCACAAGGGACTGTGAGTAAGAGAGGAGGTTGTTGTGGTCTATCTTCATGCCTTCTTTCAAGTGTGTCCATTCTTTCACCTAAGGTAGCTATTTCCCTTCTGAGATTCAGCTACAGAGGTTTTGATTTCTTAATTCAGAGAGGCGTAGTGAGTGTCCATTTTTGAGGATAATTAATTGATTGACTCCAATATAGTTATCTCATCCAATTGAGATTTATTCTGCTCTTGCAGGTTAAAGCGTACAGGGGTTCTATTTGTTTCTGCAAATTCCCTAGAATCCTCGTCAGACATTTCTCGATCAGAGTGCAATTTTGCTATTGAAATGGTCCACCACTGTTCTCTTTGGACCCTCAATATGTTTTTTTTTCTTCCTGTTCGAGTGCGCCAGGTGCCTGCTAGGAGCGAATATATTAATAAAAGCTTCTGTTGCGGTATAGGAGATTGTTGTCACTTTTGTCAGCACCAATGTCGAAAGTCTGAAGCTTCCTCTCAGAAAGCTGCTTGGGGTAGGGTCTCACACCCCACTAAGGGTTAATTTACTCCATTAGGCTCATGCTCACCTCTTTTAGAAGAAATATTAACAGGTTGGGCTATTAGAGTTGTGGGAAGTCACCTTTGATTTGCTATAATTCACTCTCACATCACCTCATGGACTTTTCCACTGGGATTGTAAAAGATTTAGGGAGTCTTGAATTATGCCTACTTGGGGTGAGCAAAATCAGTGAGGAGTGATGGGTGAGTGGATGACAGGAAATGTGATGCTTTACACAATTCTGGGTACTCTTGAAAGGCCCCAAATTTCTTCCATAAAATGTTAGCTGTGACACAGGCTCAGAGGTGCTGTTACACACGACAGTCGTATATGAGACACTTTATTTGCTTTTCTTAGGACTTTTATTATTCGTGTAAGGTGTGTGTGATGGCTAAGGGAAAAGGCAGCATTAACCTAGGGCTTCCTTCAGTTGATCTGGACTCTGTATTTTATGTCCAAGTTCAGGAACCCCTACTGGGGCCAGTCTAGCTTCACACACCCCACTACTAGGCACCTGACCCTCTGCCCTCTCTCTGAGCAAGTAACGCTTTAAGCCGGGCCTGTTATAAAACTATTAAAATCGTGTATAATTTAGAATCTAGGGAGCGCCTCAAATTGGGCTGGGATATATGCACATAAAACGTTGATGGGTATTTAGAAAAATTTCACAGGTTTATTCATACAAACACGATAAAAACAATTAAAAATGTAAAAAATATATGAAATTGCGATCGAAGTGAGTTGGAATTACTCAACTTATTAGATATATATCCTCTTATACATTGACTTTTATGGTATCAGACAGGATGGTGATACACGAGTGTAAAAGAATAAAAAGTATAGAGAATATAAAAAATATAAAAAAAGTCCTTCATGGATCCATGAGTACAGTAAAAAATATATGAATAAAACCATATAGCAGGTATAGAAATACAATCTTCAAAAATTATCAAAAATTAAGATACTAAAAACATACAATACAATATAGTTAACGATTCCTAAATATAATAATGTAAACAGTGTGTAGTGTCTCCTATGTGTATTAGACAATCCCTGATATTAGGGTAAATAGTTCCAAGTTCCTTAGGGGCAATTCTGCCCTATGGTGAGTCGATCCTAGGGGGTATAGCTGTGAAGGTGTCCAAGAAGTTTGACTTAGTGAAGGGTGATGTAAAATGTAAAAATGTGGAAAAAACAAATAGAAAAATAATGTCCTAGTGCTGTGATCAATGGCAATAAAACTCAGATCCAAAAAAAATTGTGACAAAAATAAGTGGGAAGTAGAAAAAAGTTGAAAAAAGTAAAAGAATAATCGTTTTAATGTCCCAATTCCAAAATCCAAAAAGATTTATAATAAAAAATCCAAATAGAAACTAAAAAGATTCCCAGTGTACCTGTGGAATATAAAACAAAGACAAATAGTGCAATAACGTTTAGGAAATCCTTAGTATAAAGGAAATGAGGCTTACCATCAATAGCCAACGCGTTTCGGCCCTTCCTTGGGCCTTTTTCAAGACAGTCTGGCTATTGATGGTAAGCCTCATTTCATTTATACTAAGGATTTCCTAAACGTTATTGCACTATTTGTCTTTGTTTTATATTCCACAGGTACACTGGGAATCTTTTTCGTTTCTATTTGGATTTTTTATTATAAATCTTTTTGGATTTTGGAATTGGGACATTAAAACGATTATTCTTTTACTTTTTTCAACTTTTTTCTACTTCCCACTTATTTTTGTCACAAATTATTTTGGATCTGAGTTTTATTGCCATTGATCACAGCACTAGGACATTATTTTTCTATTTGTTTTTTCCACATTTTTACATTTTACATCACCCTTCACTAAGTCAAACTTCTTGGACACCTTCACAGCTATACCCCCTAGGATCGACTCACCATAGGGCAGAATTGCCCCCAAGGAACTTGGAACTATTTACCCTAATATCAGGGATTGTCTAATACACATAGGAGACACTACACACTGTTTACATTATTATATTTAGGAATCGTTAACTATATTGTATTGTATGTTTTTAGTATCTTAATTTTTGATAATTTTTGAAGATTGTATTTCTATACCTGCTATATGGTTTTATTCATATATTTTTTACTGTACTCATGGATCCATGAAGGACTTTTTTTATATTTTTTATATTCTCTATACTTTTTATTCTTTTACACTCGTGTATCACCATCCTGTCTGATACCATAAAAGTCAATGTATAGGAGGATATATATCTAATAAGTTGAGTAATTCCAACTCACTTCGATCGCAATTTCATATATTTTTTACATTTTTAATTGTTTTTATCGTGTTTGTATGAATAAACCTGTGAAATTTTTCTAAATACCCATCAACGTTTTATGTGCATATATCCCAGCCCAATTTGAGGCGCTCCCTAGATTCTAAATTATACACTGTTCAATATCTATAGACAAACTAGGTGTCTTATTTTTTCTGGGGAGCTAGTTGGATATAGAGGAGACGCTGTGAGGAACACAACCTAAACTATTAAAATCGGCAGGCTCCTATCACCATATACTATGAGGTGAGAGGTATTACTTCACAGAGGTCTAGTTGTAATTCGTATTCCCCTCTTCATCCCCTTATGTCTTATATCACTCCTGTGTATGTCCCCTTAGCTGGGAAGTATATAAAGAAAAAAAATGGTGGTTCACGCCAAAAAGGCCTGTCGGCCTAAGTTATGTTCTCCCTCACCGACTTGCTCAGTTGGCCCCAATCGAATAAGTGGATGTTTAGTGTGTCAACTGAGTGAAGCCCTACATCAGCAGGACTTTGCTTACTCACTGTGAATTTTTTAGCAGATTGGCGATCAGTGCACTCGTCGTCAGGAACCGCTTAGTGCGCAATGCCCCACTGGAGTAAGCTGCTGTCTCTGGAAGCTGCTCAACAACTCCGGAGCGGAGCTCTGACCCTCCGGAGTTATAGATGCAAAGTGTTGTCACTCAGGTCCGTTGCCGTTTTCAGGCCGGACTGCCAGAGTCCAGGTCTGTGAGTTATCCTGCTAATAGCCCACAAATCAAATAGTAAGGGTGAATCTGTTACCCAGGTGTCGTAATAGGGTGAGTTAGAGGACTCAAAAGTACTTCCACCCAAGAGAGCAAAGTTTTTATGAACAAAAGCTCAGGAGCTCTGTGATTTCACGCCTGATGTATTCGGATGTTAGCTTCGCCCCCTCTTTTTTTAATTTGACATTTTGTTTTTCCTTTCCTTCTGCTTTGTTTATCACATGTGCTGTTGTAATAGGTGGTTTGTACCCCTTTTACTATGAATGTGAACCTATCAACCTGAAGTACAAAAAAGAATTGTTGAAAGAATAAAAAAAATCAATTACAATAATAGCAATAGGGTATGTTGCCAGCTATTTGTAATACAAGCAGTGGTTGACTAGTCGAAGGCTAAAACTTTATATAACTGAAGACCCCCTCATACATTCTGATATGCTGTAATGGGCTGAACAAGGTTCTTAATGTCACCAGAGGTACAGTGGGTGCTAGGTATCATGTGTGCTAGGTACAATGTGTGCTAGGTATAATCTGTGCTAGGCACAGTGTGTGCCGGATACAGTGTGTGTTAAGTACAGCGTGTGCTAGGTACAATGTGTGCTAGGTATAATGATTTCTAGGTACAGTGTGTGCTAGGTACAATAAATGCTAGGTATAATGAGTGTTAGGTTCAGTGTGTGCTGGGTACAGTGTGTGCTAGGTATCATGTGTGCTAGGTACAATGTGTGGTAGGTTCAATGTGTGGTAGGTTCAATGTGTGCTAGGTACTGCGTGTGCTAGGCAAGGCGGGTGCTGGGTACGGCGTGTGCTAGGTACAGTGTGAGCTAGGTACAGTGGGTGCTAGGTATCATGTGTGCTAGGTACAATGTGTGCTAGGTATAATGTGTGCTAGGCACAGCGTGTGCTGGATACAGCGCATGCTAAGTACAGCTTGTGCTAGGTACAGCATGTGCTAGGTACAGCGTGTGCTAGGTACAGCGTGTGCTAGGTACAATATGTGCTAGGTACAATGAGTGCTAGGTACAATGAGTGCTAGGTTCAGTGTGTGCTGGGTACAGTGTGTGCTTGGTATCATGTGTGCTAGGTACAATGTGTGCTAGGTTCAATGTGTGCTAGGTACTGCGTGTGCTAGGCAAGGCGGGTGCTGGGTACGGCGTGTGCTAGGTACAGCGTGAGCTAGGTACAGTGGGTGCTAGGTATCATGTGTGCTAGGTACAATGTGTGCTAGGTATAATGTGTGCTAGGCACAGCGTGTGCTGGATACAGCGCATGCTAAGTACAGCGTGTGCTAGGTACAGCATGTGCTAGGTACAGCGTGTGCTAGGTACAGCGTGTGCTAGGTACAATATGTGCTAGGTATAATGTGTGCTAGGTACAATGTGTGCTAGGTACAATGAGTGCTAGGTACAATGAGTGCTAGGTTCAGTGTGTGCTGGGTACAGTGTGTGCTTGGTATCATGTGTGCTAGGTACAATGTGTGCTAGGTTCAATGTGTGCTAGGTACTGCGTGTGCTAGGCAAGGCGGGTGCTGGGTACGGCGTGTGCTAGGTACAGCGTGAGCTAGGTACAGTGGGCGCTAGATATCATGTGTGCTAGGTATAATGGGTGCTAGGCACAGCGTGTGCTGGATACAGCGCGTGCTAAGTACAGCATGTGCTAGGTACAGTGTGTGCTAGGTACAGCGTGTGGTAGGTACAATATGTGCTAGGTACAATGTGTGCTAGGTACAATGTGTGCTAGGTACAATATGTGCTAGGTACAATGGGTGCTAGGTACAATATGTGCTAGGTACAATGGGTGCTAGGTACAATGTGTGATAGGTATAATGAGTGCAAGGTACAGTGTGTGCTAGGTACAATGAGTGCTAGGTACAATGAGTGCTAGGTACAGTGTGTGCTAGGTACAATGAGTGCTAGGTTCAGTGTGTGCTAGGTTTTATGTGTGCTAGGTACAGTGTGTGCTAGGTACAATGTGTGCTAGGTACAATGTGTGCTAGGTACAATATGTGCTAGGTACAATGTGTGCTAGGTACAATGTGTGCTAGGTACAATATGTGCTAGGTACAATGGGTGCTAGGTACAATTGGTGCTAGGTACAATGTGTGCTAGGTACAATGTGTGCTAGGTATAATGAGTGTTAGGTACAGTGTGTGCTAGGTACAATGAGTGCTAGGTACAGTGTGTGCTAGGTACAATGAGTGCTAGGTTCAGTGTGTGTGCTAAGTACAGTGTGTGCTAGGTACAGTGTGTGCTAGGTACATTGAGTGTTAGGTACAATGAGTGTTAAGTACAGTGTGTGCTAGGTATTATGTGTGCTGGGCACTGTGTGTGCTGGGTACGGCGTGTGCTAAGTACAATCAGTGTTAAGTACAGCGTTTGCTAGGTATAATGTGTGCTGGGTACGGCGTGTGCTAGGTGCAATGAGTGCTAAGTGCAATGAGTGCTATGTTCAGTGAGGGCTAGGCACAATAAGTGGTAGGTACAGTGGGTGCTACGTACAGTGTATACTAGGTACAATGTGCATCTCACTTGTCTCTGGAATTTTTCTTGTTACCTACATCTCAAGATGTTGGCAGAACCTGCTCTCAATCTATATGGACAAACCCATTAATATATACTACAGCAACTTATCCTGACGCTCTTTGGAGCATTAAATTTAATTTATAAGCATCACCTCCCCCCCCCACCACCATATTCAGAGCCCACACTAGGGTTCAATCTTGGTGAATTATTTTCACCACAAATCTCTGCAATTTACTTATGATGTATCAATGTTTTGACAGTTATTGCAATTTTTGTTTGTGTATGTTTGAACAGGGGTCCTGCGTGTCCCCAAGTGTTACCTTTCATTCTAAAACCGAATAAAAATTCATAAAAAAAAAAAAAAATCAATTACGTTTCCTGTCTAATACTCATGAGCCTTAAAAACCATTTAGACGAGGCGTGTTCTAGCAGCCGCCATGACCAGTCGCAAAAAGAGAGGCTCCTTACAAACTTGAGAAAACTGGTTATATACTGTTTTATATACCTACTTCTCCCTACTACAACAGCATATCCTGGTAGAGGAAACTCAGCTCAATCGATTGCTACCAAGTGACACCATCATTCCTATTGCTATCAGCATAGTAATCCTCAAGAGGGAAATTTCAAGTATGGCGGCCTAGAAAGAAGGAACATCTACAACCCCACCCCCACCCCGGTTCTCCGGGGTCAGCAGGTCTAAGCTGCTCGGAGTCTGATTTCACACTGGGGGCTATTTAGAAAGCGACTTGCACCGCAGCTATCATTTGTGGAGAAGATTGTAGGGTATCTTGGAACACATCATAGAAGTTCTAGCAGCCGTGGATGCCTGGGAGCGCACTTTTACGGAACACAATCTCACAAAGCTATGACCAGCTGCAGAAGGATCTTTGCTCACTATTAGCTGCTACGGCCCAGCATGCCACTCCCTCTCCGGAGTCCTCTGAGTGCTACCTTTTGTCAGATAAGAACTTTCCTTGCCCGGAGTCACCGGTAAAGACTGGATGTCTTCCCGCTCACTGCTTCAAGGCCTGTGGGGTTGCTGCGTCACAGCGCCCTACTCCTGGTCCCACTGACATAGAGAGTAAGGCGGCTGGCCTGTCTAATACAATGGTGACATTGACCTTTACTAAAAAGAAACCAGATAAACACCGGGACTGTGGATGCCAAGATGATCTGGTAACCTTCATTTCCGAATGCAACGGGTCTGGACTGCCAGCTCTGGGGAAATCTACCTTCATTCTACAGCTTGAGGACTCTATTGCCCCGAGAGAGCCTAATTATGAAGATGATCCTTCACAACATGCCTGTTTCAGTGCTACGACAAGCCTGTTTTCTCAGCTGGACATTATCCTTACCTGCATCAGGCTGGGTGTCGGATAAAACTAATAATGGGCACGGAGTTCCAGCCATCCAGCTCGAGGCAAGATAGACTCTAGTAACTATTGCCAGCTTACTCTGAATTGAGAGTTCCGAATGAATATACTTAATGTTCCTCTGTTATAATATAGCTCCACATTACCCTATATACCCCTCAAAAGTTCCTACATACAACTCTACTGTATAACATTAAGCTATGGATAGTGTGGTTTTATGTTCACTTTGTTTTTTGCTTTATTATATGTCTCATGGAGGTTGACTGTAGATCTATGCGATTCACCCCATTCTCCATCAAAGCTTAGGTATACAGTTATACACATAAAAATTTTGCTTGGATCATACATAACATATGTCCCTAAATTGTTGTAGCAATTATGTTAGTGTTAAGGGGGACTCCATATATATTGCTAGCTATTCCAATCCTTAGATGTGAAAGTTTAGGACAAGAGCTATGATTTATGACTTAGAGGCTGCCAACTGCGGGATCACGAGTTTCAGCATTACTGTACTTAGATTGAAATAACTTGGCATTCCCCCGCACTGCCAGCGGCCGAGCTAGTGTGGCATGCTGAGAAGCTTTTATTAACTTGAATCAGTAGTGCATTAGTGAATATCAATTCGGTCCCCTTGCGGTTTTATGTTTAGTTCACTAAGTATATAGCCTGCAGCTATTATTACACATCTAGTATAGTATGAGCCTGCATGTTAGGAAATATAACTAGCTATCACAGCTCCTTTATTCCTATAGAAATCCCTGTAACCTAACCATGTTTAAGCATTTTTCTTAGTTTCAACCCCATACTATTGACAACTTTGGCACTTGCACTATACCAGCTTTGAATGGCCCCTATAAACCTGTAAACCTAGTTTAAACCTGCTGCGAGGAAGATACAGTGACCAGATATCACAGACTCCTTAACACTTTGTTCTCTATATTATCCATAAGTTGTTTAGCCTGCTATACTTTTTTATTTTCATTTTTTCAGGTCCAAGAGTGACCGTGTTGAACATTAGAGCACCTCCCTAAGTCTTTCAATCTGCATGGGTCCATGAGTGGCCTGTTTAAACAATGGAGGTGCAATCATCCTTTATATCAATGTAAAATGAGATTTCATTTATCCAGTTTGGTAATAACCTATTGAATTGAGATGTTCTGACCTTCTATACTTTGCTAGCTTTGTAGTATCTTATAATTATTTTTTTCAGGTCTGAGCGGCATGGCTAAACCAATTTAAGATGTGTCTAATGTATTGCCTACTGAAATCTTTATTGTTATTTTTATGTACAACCTCAATAAAAAAATTACTTTAAAAAAAAAAAAGGGGGGGGGCTGTTAGACACAGAAAAATGTATACTAAAATCAAATTGAACAAGAGTAATGTAGAGATTAACACTTATTTCAAATTGAAGCATTTTGGGATTTATAAGTGTGGTAAAAAGTTATGTGGGATGTGCAATTATGTTCCTGGTAAAATTAATACGTTTACTTCTTTTTCAACTGGAGAGACTTTTGTGATCAATACACATTTTACATGTGATTCAACATTTGTAATATATCTTCTCCAATGTGAAAGAAAAAAACTTTTAGACGTGACAAAACTAATGATTAGCAGATCAGAATACATGACACCAAACAAAATAATATACTTGATCTAGTCATTTTCTTTCATGTAATTAGCAAGAGTCCATGAGCTAGTGACGTAGGGGATATACATTCCTACCAGGAGGGGCAAGGTTTCCCAAACCTTAAAATGCCTATAAATACACCCCTCACCACACCCACAATTCAGTTTTACAAACTTTGCCTCCCATGGAGGTGGTGAAGTAAGTTTGTGCTAGATTCTACGTTGATATGCGCTTCGCAGCAGGCTGGAGCCCGGTTTTCCTCTCAGAGTGCAGTGAATGTCAGAGGGATGTGAAGAGAGTATTGCCTATTTGAATACAATGGTCTTCCTCTAGGGGATCTATTTCATAGGTTCTCTGTTATCGGTCGTAGAGATTTCTTCTTCTACCTCCCTTTTCAGATCGACGATATACTCTTATATACCATTACCTCTACTGATTCTCGTTTCAGTACTGGTTTGGCTATCTACTATATGTAGATGAGTGTCCTGGGGTAAGTAAGTCTTATTTTTTGTGACACTCTAAGCTATGGTTGGGCACTTTATATGTAAAGTTCTAAATATATGTCTTTAAACTTATATTTGCCATGATTCAGGATAATCAGTATTCCTTCATTCAGACTGTCAGTTTCATTATTTGGGATAATGCATATGAATAAATATTTTTTTCTTACCTTGAAAATTTTCAATTGACTATTTTTCCCTGCGGGCTGTTAGGCTCGTGGGGGCAGAAAATGCTTCATTTTATTGCGTCATTCTTGGCGCAAAATTTTGTCATTTCCGGCGCCATAGTTGACGCCGGAAGTTTGTTCGTTGTTACGTCATTTTTTTGACGCCTGTGTGTTCAGACGTTTTTTTGTGCCAAAAAATGTGGGCGTCGTTTTCGGCGTCAGAGGATGTGGTGTCATACTTGGCACCAAAAAATATGGGCGTTGTACTTGGCGCCAATAATGTGGGTGTCATACTTGGCGCCAAAAATGTGGGCGTCATACTTGTTCCACTTTTTCTCACATTATTTAAGTCTCTCTTTTTTGTTGCTTCTGGTTGCTAGAGGCTTGTTAGTTTTGCATTTTTTCCCATTCCTGAAACTGTCATTTAAGGAATTTGATAATTTTGCTTTATATGTTGTTTTTTTCTATTACATATTGCAAGATTTTCCATACACTGTTCCTGAATCAGAACATGCTGAGGGATTCCTGTTGACTGAGATCAGTCCTACCAAAGCTAAGTTAATTTATTCTAAATGTTATGAATGTTTATCTTTAGCTATGGTTTGTAATAAGTTATCATGATAAACTTTTACTTGCAGAATCCATTAGTATTTATGCTTTATATATTGCTATTCTTTTTACATCTTGTGTACAAGATATACTTAGAAATTTATAAGAATATTTTAGATTCTATGTTAAAGGCTTTGTCTGACTTCCCGCCTTCTAATAAATTTTTTAGGTCTTTTTCAAACTTCTTTTTTAGTTGATGAAGTTTCAAATGACCAACAACATAATGAATTATCCGTCTCTGATGGTGTTTTTTTCTCATTCAGAATTTTTCTTCATCAGATATTGACACTAACAAATCTGCTTTTTTATTTTTTAATAGAGTACATTTGTTCTTTGTTCAAAAGGTGTTGATTATTTTGGATATTGAAGTAGCTAGTTCTTTGGATTTTAAAGACTAGCTAACATTTAAATTCTGCTTATTTATCTTCTATGATTTCTTCAGAGGTTTTTTTCCAGTTCCTGATACTAGGGAATGGAATAGGCTGAGAATTTTCTTTTAGTCCTTCTTTAAGGTTTTTTAAATTGTATTCTTTGCCGGCAGTTAGTTTTGAGGAAAGATTCCTCAAGTTAATGGGGCTATCTCTACTCCTGCTAAATATACTATTATTCTTATAGCAAATAGTATTTATTTTTTTTCCTTCAGGTGGTTGTATCTTATTTAAGGAAAATTATTTTCAGGTACTTTTATTAGACCTGTAATTTATTTTGCTGATGTTGCAATTGCTTCATCTTTCTGGTTGGATACTTTAAGATCAAGTATCGGATTATGATTTGTTTAGCATTGTTAAAAGGACAAAATCTGCTACTCATTTGAAGTTCAGACTGAGTGCTATTGCGTTGTCTTGTTATCTTGCATTTGTTGTTTGCGCAAGTCCAGTGTGTTGACTGGTCCTTTAACTTGATTAACATGCTAATAATTTCATTTGTGTTGTCATTTTATTAAATATTTTCGCAAATGAGGTTTAATCTATGTCTTTAGCTATTTTAGCTAGAAGAACTTTGTGATTTCAATCTTGGAATGCTAATTTGATTTCTAAAATCCATATTTCTTTTTTTTCCAAGATAATCAATTATTTGGTTCATAATTGGATTCAATTCTTTAACTGTTACTCTGGGCTTCAAGATTGAGTTCTAAGACTAAAACTTTAAGCTTATATTAGTTTTCTGTTCTTACTAAGGAATGGAATCCTGAATTCTTCCCCAAGTGACATGTTTATAATTGGAAGTTTTTTTCTTCATTCAATTAAGCCTTTTAAAAGTTCAAAGTCAGCTCCCCAAATTTGCTTGTAGGTGCGGTTCTTATTCCAGCTTGGCTGGTAAGGGGCAGGTTAAGACTTTTTTGAAATTTGTATGGTTCTATTCGGTCCAAGGACTTTGGGTACAGAATAGGATTCAGAGTAAAACCGTCTGTGAGAAGTCTTTTTTCTCTGTCATATTCCAGCTATTCCAGTAAGACTTTCCTGAAGTGTGTTTCAGACCTATATGTTTTGGGTACTGGTGAAGTGCGGCTGGTCACCCGTTGGGGCTCAAGCGCTGCTCAGACCTGGAGTTTTCTGGGGTATTTATTCCAGTTTCATTTTAGGAACTGGGTTTGGGGGTTTTATTCAAGACTATTCATTGTTCCAAAGATAGAAAATCTTTTTGAACTTTCATATAAGTGTACCATCTTTTAGAATGGTGTTTATATGGTCTATTCTGCCTTTTTAGTCAGTGATAGCATTATTTGTTTACAATAGATACAATAGATGCATATCTTCATTTTCTGTTTTCATTCAGATTATTTTTATTTTCTGAGATTCTCTTTTTTTGACAAAGCATTACCAATTTGTTGCTTTTCCTTCTGGTCTAGCGACAGCTCTAAGAATCTTTTTAAGGTTCTCAGTGTTCCTTATTTGGATGGTATCGTGGTACTGGCTCAGTCTTTTCGTTCTGCGGAATCTCATACGATTCAACTTTGTTGTTTTCTTCAAGTCATGGTTAGAGGATCTTTTTATCAAAAGCTCCTTGATTCCTCTCACAAGGGTCACCTTTTTTAGGTTTCCAGATAGATTGTGTCAATGTTTTTGTCTCTAACAGACAAGTGACAAGTTTATTGGGTTCCGTTTGTCGGAACCTTCAGTCTCTATTATTTCCTTCAAGTTGCTATATATGCATGGAAGTTTTAGGTTCCATGGCTGCAGCATTGGATTCGATTCCCTTTGCTCATTTCATAGAAACCTTTCCATTTTTTTATGCTGAATAATGGTGCAGGGATTCTAGGATATCACTTTTTATATCTTTGAATCCTAATGTTTAACTATCTTTGATTCGGTGGTTAAGATCACCATCATTTAGTTCTAAAGGTCTCTTCAGTTCTTTCAACCTGGACCATGATCTTTACAGATGCGAGTCTTTTAGGTTGGGAGGCTGTCTGAGGATCTCTGTCAGCACATGGGGTTTGGAAATCTCAGGAGGCGAGATTACCATTTGATATTTTGGAACTCCGTGCATTCTCAGAGTTCTTCAGTTCGGTTTCTTTTTGAAGAAGAGACTTTTTTTCAGACAGACAATGTCACAACTGTGGCGTATGTCAATCATCAGGGTGGGACTATCAGTCTTTAGGCTGTGACAGAAGTATCTCGGATATTTGCTTGGACTAAATCCAGCTTCTATCTAATTTCTGTGGTCTTTTTCCTAGGTATAGACAATTGGGAAGCGGATTATCTCTGTTAATCAAGCTTTATATCCATGAGAATGGTCTCTTTACCCAGATATGTTTTTCAATTTTTCAGATGTGAGGGCTTCCAGAAATAGATCTGATGGCATCTCATCTAGATAAGGAACTTCCTAGCGGCCTATTCAGGTTCTGGGATCTTCAGGCGGAAGTAGTGTATGCATTAACACTTCCTTGGAATCATCAATCTGCCTATATTTTTTCATCTCTGGTTCTTCTTTCTTGAGTGATTTTCTAAATCATCAGAGTCCAATCTTTGGTGTGGCTGGTGGCTCCAGCATGGCCACACAGGTTTTGGTATATGGTTCTTGTTCGGATGTCCAGTTGCCAATCTTGGTTACTTCCATTAAGGCCAGACCTTATATCTTAACATTCGTTTTTTTCATCAGGAATTCAAACTATTAATTTGATGGTATGAAAATTTAACGCTTGGTACTTAGTCATAGAAGTTTCTCTGACTCAGTGATTTAATACTATGTTGCAGGCTCGTAAATCTGTGTCTAGTAGGATTTATTATCGAGTTTGGAAGATTTACATCTCATGATGCTCTTCTTATGAATTCTCTTGGCATTCTTTTAGAATTCCTAGGATTTTACAGTTTCTTCATAAGGTTTTGTCTACATGTTCCTTGAAAGGACAAATCTCTGCTTTTCTGTGCTGTTTCACAGTAAGAATTGATAAATCTTTCTGATATTCATTGTTTTGTTCAGGCTTTGGTTCGTATCAAGCCTGTCATTTAAGCCAATTTCTCCTTATTTTGGTTCTGAAGGCTTTTCAGACTCTTCTATTTGAGCATATGCTTTCTTTGGACATTAATTACTTTCATGGAAAGTATTGTTCTTTTTAGACATCTCTTCAGCTAGAACAGTTTTTTCAATTATCTGTTCTTTCTTGTGAATCTCCTTTTTTGGATTTTTCATCAGGATAAGGTGGTTTTTGCTGTCCTCATTTCAATTTTTACCTAAAGTTGTGAATTCTAACAACATTAGTGGAGGAATAATTGTCCCTTCTTTGTGTCCTAATCCTAAGAATTCTTTGGTAAGATTCTTACATTCTTTGGATGTGGTAAGAGTTTTGAAATATTATGTTGAAGCTTCTCAGTTTTCAGATAGACTTCTAGTCTATTTGTTATCTTTTCTGGTTTTAGGAAAGGTCAGAAGGCTTCTGCCTTTTCTTTGGCATCTTGGTTAAGGTTTTGATTCATCATGCTTATTTGGAGTCGGGTTAATCCCTGCCTCTGAGGATTACGACTCATTCTACTAGGTCAGTTTCTACTTCCTGGACTTTTAAGAATGAAGCTTCTGTTGATCAGATTTGCAAAGCAGCAACTTGGTCTTCTTTGCATACTTTTACTAAATTCTACCATTTGATGTTTTCTCTTCTTCAGAAGCAGTTTTTGGTAGAATAGTACTTCAGGCAGCTGTTTCAGTTTGATTCTTCTGCTTATATTTCAGTTTTTTTCATTATAAAAATTTAAACTTTTGATTTGGGTTGTGGATTAATTTTTTCAGCGGAATTGGCTGTCTTTATTTTATCCCTCCCTCTCTAGTGACTCTTGCGTGGAAGTTCCACATCTTGGGTATCTGCTATCCCATACGTCACTAGCTCATGGACTCTTGCTAATTACATGAAAGAAAACATAATTTATGTAAGAACTTACCTGATAAATTCATTTCTTTCATATTAGCAAGAGTCCATGAGGCCCACCCTTTTTGTGGTGGTTATAATTTTTTTGTATAAAGCACAATTATTCCAATTCCTTATTTTTTGATGCTTTCGCTCCTTTCTTATCACCCCACTTCTTGGCTATTCGTTAAACTGAATTGTGGGTGTGGTGAGGGGTGTATTTATAGGCATTTTAAGGTTTGGGAAACTTTGTCCCTCCTGGTAGGAATGTATATCCCATACGTCACTAGCTCATGGACTCTTGCTAATATGAAAGAAATGAATTTATCAGGTAAGTTCTTACATAAATTATGTTTTTATATTTACTAAATAATATACAATACTAAATGTTGGTGTTTTGGGAAGGTGAACTGAGGTTAATAATGGATTAATAAAATGTGAAATATTTAGGAGAATACTCATGTTTTTTTCCATGCAGGTTACAGAAAATGACACAAAATGGATTTGTTTCAGTATTTTTGAAAACTAAAGTCACTTTCTTGCTGTGCTTGGTTTGCTGAAAAAAAACACCATATAATTTGTGTGTGTACCTTACAGAAAAAGTCCCAAAATGGATTTTTAAATGCAGTGAGTGCAAAAGACTAAGTACAGGCTCAGTACAAGAGAGTGAAATGTCTCAGCAAAATAAAATCTTACAGCAATAATTCCACTTCTATCTAAATAAGAAAGATATTTAGTGACATGTGGTCACCATAATCAGGAAAAGGAGATTTAGTGGCAGGCACATGGTTTCCCATTATCAAGAAAAGCTGGGGATTGTTTTGGCACATGGTCCCCCTTGATGAGGAAAAGTTGAGGAGTTATTGGCGCATGGTCCCCCAATATAAGGAAAAGCTGAGGATTCAGTGGTCCCCCTTAATGAGCAAACATTGAGGATTTAGTGGCATGTGGTTCCCTATAATGAGATAACACTAGGGATTTAGTGGCATGTGGTTCCCTATAATGAGATAACACTAGGGATTTAGTGGCATGTGGTTCCCTATAATGAGATCACACTAGGGATTTAGTGGCATGTGGTTCCATATAAGGAGGTAACACTAGGGATTTAGTGGCATGTGGTTCCCTATAATGAGGTAACACTAGGGATTTAGTGGCATGTGGTTCCCTATAATGAGATAACACTAGGGATTTAGTGGCATGTGTTTCCCTATAATGAGATAACACTAGGGATTTAGTGGCATGTGGTTCCCTATAATGAGATAACACTAGGGATTTAGTGGCATGTGGTTCCCTATAATGAGGAAACACTAGAGATTTAGTGGCATGTGGTTCCCTATAATGAGATAACACTAGGGATTTAGTGGCATGTGGTTCCCTATAGTGAGATAACACTAGGGATTTAGTGGCATGTGGTTCCCTATAATGAGATAACACTAGGGATTTAGTGGCATGTGGTTCCCTATAATAAGGAAAAGCTTCAGATGGAAAAAAACTAATGCTTCTTATATATTTAAAGTATTTCAGTTTTGGTGCCAGCAGAATGTTGTTCATCTCCTGGAGTTTGTTTTCCCTTTTGTGTCATGTACTTAACTTTCTTACTCACAGTTACTGTTGTCCTCTTCCATTTCTAAACCACCAGTGGCATATTTAGATATTGTGCTGTCCCTATCAACCACTCGTTAACACGATTAAAAAAAACCCATCTCTATTCACACAGATGAAAATAAAATATCACTATTTGCTAAACATGGTTGTTATGGTACAACCCGGATATCAAGGGTTAATACCAGATGAAAGATGCCCTGAATACGGGATCAGCAACACACGAACCCAGTTAATTCCCCCCAAACATGAGACCAAGCTCCATCTTGAGGGTAAAACAGAAGAATGCGTTTTATTGAGGGCTATATGCCCAGTATTTATGCAGTTCTCCCACCTGGTTGACACTCCCTAGGAGACCAGATGGGGGATTGGGAGAGTATAGTACATTAGATAGAGGAAAGACGCCCTTTTACAGGATACAATAGAATTACATTACTTAACCAAATAAACAATTAAACACAAGAAAACAATGGAGTCCTTCTTGGCACCTGGCAGTCTGAACTCTGGAGGTGATTAAACAAGGTGAACGCTTATCACCTAAACTTAATTACAGTAAGCAATGGCTGATGCCAGGAAACCTGTCTTCAGAAAATAGTTTCTCAAAACTGAACAAAGTTAACCCTTCCAGTACTGACAGAGGGGTCTGTCACACGGCTCCCTCCTGGTGTGATACTCCGGCACACCCGGCTTGACCCTTTGGCGGGTCAACTTGGGGATGACCGGACTACGAGGTGGTAGGAATGTCAGTTTGCCGGGACAATCCATCTGCATTCCCGTTATGAGAGAGAATTCCTGTCCGTATAAATAAGGGTTCAACTTCTTCAGTGCCAGACCAGGGCTAAACAGTCCTTCAAGTTTTTGTTTTCAGAGACGCTTCTTTCCAGTTAGAGACAAATTTCATCGGCTTCTTTACGAGTTTTTTGTACCTGCTCTTTATAGGTATCTTGATAAAGGTCTCTTTGTGACCGAAATGCGTAGACTGGTAAGCACAATTTCATTTTCTATTGATCTAAAAACAATCTACACCATCATATCTTTCTTTTACAGAAAGATAATCCAGGGATTATAACAAAATATTTGCCAAGAAGATAGAATTTTGGGTTGGAAAACGGCTAGCAAGTACTGACACTGCTATTCAATATAAAACACTTGGAAAATCACCATAACTATTGCTGTTAGGATTCACAACACTTTAAGGATTATTGTTTTTTCTTAAAGAGACACACTACTTATTATAATTTATTGTTGGATTATTTTTTTCTATTAAGTTTTCACTGTTGGACTATTTTTGGACTATTATTTACATTTATATAAGTTACTATTTGAACACACCACAATGTTTTTGTAAATTTTTGTTTTTTCATTTTTCACAATCTTTGTTCTTAATTCACGTTTTTTGAAGATCAACCTATAATTTTTGTACACTAATTTTTGCACACAACTTTTTTGATACACATTTTTTACATTGGCTTATTGCTGTCACAATATTTTTTACTTGACAATGCGTATGTGTTAAACACACAGTTAAAGGTCTTACTCAGAGCCTTACACATTAGTCACTATTGGCAATATTTAGGAGCATTGCATAGAATCGAGAACATTATTGGTTAGATAATATTATATAACTGACTAATATATTTCACCTATTATGTGTATGTGGTAAACACAAAGTTGAATTTTTGTTGTGAGCCTTACACTTAATTTGGATTTTTTTAGGAATATTTTTTAAGAGCAATGTTTGCACAATTTTAAATGACATATCTGCTATTTAACTATTTGTTTTAACTATTCATTTAGCTATTATTGCTGTATAAATTTGTGTATGTGTATGTGGTAAACACAAAGTTGAATTTCTGTTGTGAGCCTTATACTAAATTTGCAATTTTTTAGGAATATTTTTAAGAGCAATGTTTGCACAATTTTAAATGCTATATCTGTTAAATAACTATTTGTTTTAACTATTCATTTAGCTATTATTGTTGTATAAATTTGATTGTTTATACATGGATCCATGTTTTTAACTTATTTGTGTACTCAATAAATTGTTTATTGTAATCGTTTGATAATATTGCATTAGGTCCAGACCCAGCCTTCGTATAGTTGGCGCTTTGGTATACCTTATTAGTTTCATCTTTCCATTTTGACAACTAGGTGTCAAATTATCAAAGCCAGAGGTCTTATTTAGTAGGCACTAGGTGCACTCCACTATCTTTATAGGTATCCACAAGCCCTTCATACTGACGTAAGTTGCCCTTGGGTTGCTGCACCTCACTATGAGCCAGCGTCAGCTTTTTCTCCAGTGTCGCTAAGTTTGTCTTTACTGTTTCATGTTCCACTCTGAAGCTGGTGTTTTTTGCGCTCTGTCGGTGCAGCTTGTCTAGCAGAGATTCCCGTTCTAAACGCGCTTTTCCTCTGCGCTCCTCTTCTCTCCCGCTAGCACTGTTACGTGATTGTTTAACGTGACCATTTCATCCTCTACTTGACTCTTCTCCTTCATCACCGCGTTGTAACGGGACTTCCACATATCAATAGCGGATAGAGATTTACTGAGCTCAGCGTCCTGGGTCTTAGCAGCAGGTGGGTCTGTCTCGGTGGCATGGATCTGGGCACGGGTAGTCACAGGGTTAATATCGGCGGGACCCATGGGAGTGTAGGCAGAAACAAGGGGGGCCAAGTCATTTCCAAGGAGAACATCAGCTGGTAAGTCCTTCATGACCCCCACATTCACATGCCTAGAGCCCACTCCACAATGCAAATGTACCCGGGCAACAGGTAGGCGGAACACAGCGCCCCCTGCTACCCTCACAGCCACAGTGTCTTTGGTGTGCTGGTTCTCAGACACCAAGTTCTTTTGGAGCAACGTCATGGTAGCACCAGTATCCCGTAGACCACTGACCTCCTTTCCATTCACTTTAACCAGTTGCCGTTGCCGTTGCCGGTTATCCCGGTGGGCAGCTTTCACTGCGTCTGCTTCATGTAGGATGCCCAGCATTCTTCCTCCTCTACGCAGTGGGCAGCAGGCTGAGGGTTACATGGGTTTCCGCCAGCGGGTCTCCTCCAGGACTGTGCTTGGTTCACTGTGTTTAGGGGACACTCGTCTTTTGTGCCCTAGTTGCTTACATCCAAAGCACCGAATAGGATGTGAGTAGTCCCGTGAGTTGAACCGGGCTGTCTGAGGATAGTTCGTGGCTGGAGGCGGTGTGGTAGAGCGGTGCGCCGGGGGTTGGTAACTGGTAGCTGCTGGGGTGACTGTGGGTCGGTACTCCACTCTGGCAGGGATCTTAGTGGTAGCAGTGTCCAGTTTGCGGGCATCCGTATACTCATCTGACAGGCAAGCAGCTTCATGCAGGGTGGAGGGTTTACGGTCCCGAACCCACTCTCTAACTCCTGCTGATAACTTGTCAAAGCAATGTTCCAACAGGAATAGCTGCAGCACCTCTTCCCCGGATATGGCTTGGCACCCTGCCATCCAGTGAGCTGCTGTGCGGTGCACCTTACATGCCCACTCGACGTAGGAATCTCCAGCTAGTTTAACAATGTCTCTGAACCGTCTCCTGTATGCCTCCGGTGTAATCGCATACCTGGAGAGCAGAGCCTCTTTTACAGCATTATAATCCCTGACTTCCTCATCTGGAATGGCCCGAAAAGCCTCTCTGGCCCGGCCGGATAATTTTCCGGATAATATCGTGACCCAGTCCTCTGCGGGTACCTTGTGTAGGGCACATTGCCTCTCAAAATCCGCAAGGTACCCATCAAGCTCTCCTTCTGTTTCCAGGAAGTTTTTAAAAGCTGCAAAATGTACTTTTCTCTTTTCCACTGGGGTTGCTGTGATTTGGGCTGCTGCAGCGCCGCTTTGGCGTAGGTTGGCCTCCACAGCTGCTATGACCCAATCGATAATTTCAGCAGACGGTTTGGGGCCATAATGTGCCAGTCTAATTTTAACCGCCCGGTCAAAGCTTGCTTCTTCGGGGTTCTGTCTGATATGCTGGGCTCATTGGTTCCTTCGGGCCCTGGTACTCCGTCCATCTCGGTCAGTATTGTAATAATCTCCCTCTTCGTGAGGTTACTGGCTTGTCGGCCCCATTGTTCTAGCAGGTCTTTAAGGGTGGCTCTTTTCAGCCTTTCATACGGTATTCCCATTAGGTCCGGATGTGTAGTTGCTCTTCTGGGCGATGAGGACCATCCCGTCGCTTGCCACCAATTGTTATGGTACAACCCGGATATCAAGGGTTAATACCAGATGAAAGATGCCCTGAATACGGGATCAGCAACACACGAACCCAGTTAATTCCCCCCAAACACGAGACCAAGCTCCATCTTGAGGGTAAAACAGAAGAATGCATTTTATTGAGGGCTATATGCCCAGTATTTATGCAGTTCTCCCACCTGGTTGAAACTCCCTAGGAGACCAGATGGGGGATTGGAAGAGTATAGTACATTAGATAGAGGGAAGACGCCCTTTTACAGGATACAATAGAATTACATTACTTAACCAAATAAACAATTAAACACAAGAAAACAATGGAGTCCTTCTTGGCACCTGACAGTCTGAACTCTGGAGGTGATTAAACAAGGTGAACGCTTATCACCTAAACTTAATTACAGTAAACAATGGCTGACGCCAGGAAACCTGTCTTCAGAAAATAGTTTCTCAAAACTGAACAAAGTTAACCCTTCCAGTACTGACAGAGGGGTCTGTCACAATGGTTATAAATTGTAAGAACAAAAAATGTTCTGGTGCCGGATATGGTGATTAGGTCAGTGCTGGATGTAATTAATTTACAAAAATTGGAGGAATGGGCTGGTAAATGAGATTTAATACTGGAAAATGTAAGGTTCTGCATTTTGGAAGTAAAAATAAACAGGCAATATACTATTTAAATGGACTAGAATTAGCCAAACAGAGGAGGAAAAGCATTTGGGAGTAGTAATAGATAACAAGCTAAAGATGGGTGCACAATGCAGGGCAGCGGCTACAAAGGCTAATAAGATACTAGCATGTATTAAAAGAGGCATTGATGCAAGGGAGGACAGCATCATTCTGTCACTATATAAATCCATGGTAAGACATCACCTTGAGTATGGAGTGCAGTTCTGGGGACCAATCTAAAAAAAAGAAATTGCAGACCCAGAAAAAGTTCAGAGAAGGGCCACAAAGCTAATAAGGGGAATAGAGAATTTAAGCTATGATGAGTCTGTTTTCGCTAGGAAAAAGGTGCTTAAGAGGTGACATGATTATTTTATATTAATATATTCAAGGTCCATATACAGACATGGCAAAAGCTCTGTTTATTCCAAGAAAATTGTGGTAATATATAGCTGAGAAAGGCGTTTTATTATATCACAACTTTGTTGTTCCCTTAATGTGTTTTTAATTTTGAATAAGTTTTTAATCTGAGGCACAACTGATTCCTGTGTATCCTGAACCAGCAGCTGCTGTGTGTGATTATCCCTATCTGTAGTCTGTGTATCCTGAACCGGTAGCTGCTGTGTGTGATTACCCCTACCTGCAGCCTGTGTATCCTAAACCGGTAGCTGCTGTGTGTTATTACCCCTACCTGCAGCCTGTGTATCCTGAACCAGTAGCTGCTGTGTGTGATTACTCCTACCTGCAGCCTGTGTATCCTGAACCGGTAGCTGCTGTGTGTGATTACCCCTACCTGCAGCCTGTGTATCCTGAACCGGTATCTGCTGCGTGTGATTACCCCTACCTGCAGCCTGTGTATCCTGAACCAGTAGCTGCTGTGTGTGATTACCCCTACCTGCAGCTTGTGTATCCTGAACCGGTAGCTGCTGTGTGTGATTATCCCGACCTGCAGCCTGTGTATCCTGAACCAGTAGCTGCTGTGTGTGATTACCCCTACCTGCAGCCTGTGTATCCTGAGTCAGTAGCTGCTGTGTGTGATTACCCCTACCTGTAGCCTGTGTATCCTGAACCAGTAGCTGCTGTGTGTGATTACCCCTACCTGTAGCCTGTGTATCCTGAACCAGTAGCTGCTGTGTGTGATTACCCCTACCTGCAGCCTGTGTATCCTGAACCGGCAGCTGCTGTGTGCGATTACCCCTACCTGCAGCCTGTGTATCCTGAGCCGGCAGCTGCTGTGTGTGATTATACCCCCCTGTAGCCTGTGTATCCTGAACCAGTAGCTGCTGTGTGTGATACCCCTACCTGCAGCCTGTGTATCCTGAACCAGTAGCTGCTGTGTATGATTATCCTGACCTGTAGCCTGTGTATCCTGAACCAGTAGCTGCTGTGTGTGATTACCCCTACCTGCAGCCTGTGTATCCTGAACCGGCAGCTGCTGTGTGTGATTATCCTGACCTGCAGCCTGTGTATCCTGAACCGGTAGCTGCTGTGTGTGATTACCCCTACCTGCAGCCTGTGTATCCTGAACAGGTAGCTGTTGTGTGTGATTACCCCTACCTGTAGCCTGTGTATCCTGAACCTGTAACTGCTGTGTGTGATTACCCCTACCTGCAGCCTGTGTATCCTGAACCGGCAGCTGCTGTGTGTGATTAACCCTACCTGCAGCCTGTGTATCCTGAGCCGGCAGCTGCTGTGTGTGATTACCCCTACCTGCAGCCTGTGTATCCTGAGCCGGCAGCTGCTGTGTGTGATTATACCCCCCTGTAGCCTGTGTATCCTGAACCAGTAGCTGCTGTGTGTGATACCCCTACCTGCAGCCTGTGTATCCTGAACCAGTAGCTGCTGTGTATGATTATCCTGACCTGTAGCCTGTGTATCCTGAACCAGTAGCTGCTGTGTGTGATTACCCCTACCTGCAGCCTGTGTATCCTGAGCCGGAAGCTGCTGTGTGTGATTACCCCTACCTGCAGCCTGTGTATCCTGAGCCGGCAGCTGCTGTGTGTGATTATACCCCCCTGTAGCCTGTGTATCCTGAACCAGTAGCTGCTGTGTGTGATACCCCTACCTGCAGCCTGTGTATCCTGAACCAGTAGCTGCTGTGTATGATTATCCCTACCTGTAGCCTGTGTATCCTGAACCAGTAGCTGCTGTGTGATTACCCCTACCTGCAGCCTGTGTATCCTGAACCGGCAGCTGCTGTGTGTGATTACCCCTACCTGCAGCCTGTGTATCCTGAGCCGGCAGCTGCTGTGTGTGATTACCCCTACCTGCAGCCTGTGTATCCTGAACCGGCAACTGCTGTGTGTGATTATCCTGACCTGCAGCCTGTGTATCCTCCAATAAACAAGTGCTGTCCATGGTTCTGAACCAAACATTTGCTGGCTCCTTAGCTTAGATACCTTCTTTTCAAATAAAGATAGCAAGAGAACGAATACATTTTGATAATAAAAGTAAATTAGAAAGTTGCTTAAAATTGCTGCTCTATCTGAATCATGAAAGAAAGAATTTGGGTTCAGTGTCCCTTTAAAGACATCCATATACAGCATTGGCAAATATTACACTCCAGACACATATGGGGGTATTTAAAGAATACAATCACTTTATTAATTGGATAATTGTGACAGCAGTATATTATAGGAACAGTGTCCCTATCCACATGGCTAGTTGCCTAATCATATATGCTGTATGTTCCTCAATGACTAGTGCCTGAGCAGGAGTTGGAATATTTGTGTATACTCTTTATTCATACTTTTCTATGAGGCTTATGAGGCTGGGTCAGTTACGGCAAGGAGCTTTTACTAGATAGCGCCATTTTCTCATGCTCTGTGTGCTGGACTCCTGAAGCTGATATTCAAGGTTATGACGATCCCTTCCGTGATATGGGGTATTAGTCTGTTCATCTCTGTCAGTAGGATCCTTATTAGTCTGTTCCTCTATGTCAGTAGGAACCGTATTAGTCTGTTCATCTCTGTCAGTAGGAACCTTATTAGTCTGTTCATCACTGTCAGTAGGAGCCTTATTAGTCTGTTCATCTCTGTCAGTAGGAGCCTTATTAGTCTGTTCATCTCTGTCAGTAGGAGCCTTATTAGTCTGTTCATCTATGTCAGTAGGAGCCTTATTAGTCTGTTCATCACTGTCAGTAGGAGCCTTATTAGTCTGTTCATCTCTGTCAGTAGGAGCCTTATTAGTCTGTTCATCTCTGTCAGTAGGATCCTTATTAGTCTGTTCATCTATGTCAGTAGGAGCCTTATTAGTCTGTTCATCACTGTCAGTAGGAGCCTTATTAGTCTGTTCATCTCTGTCAGTAGGATCCTTATTAGTCTGTTTTCCTCTCTGTCAGTAGGAACCGTATTAGTCTGTTCATCTCTGTCAGTAGGATCCTTATTAGTCTGTTCCTCTCTGTCAGTAGGAACCGTATTAGTCTGTTCATCTCTGTCAGTAGGAACCTTATTAGTCTGTTCATCACTGTCAGTAGGAGCCTTATTAGTCTGTTCATCTCTGGCATTTTGGGGCTCTCCAGACTGTAGGAGACAGCGAGGATCCTTTAGACGCCGGGTTCTGTCTTGCAGGCGGCCTTACTTGGGTTAATTCCTTTCCCGCCCCAAGAGCTCCTAGTTTCGCCCAGCTATAGCGTTTCCTAATGGCTACAGTTTTTAGGAAGGGGTAATCAAGTTTTTCAGGTTTCAGAGCACAGTATCGGCTACTATCTGTGGCTACTAAATGTGGGCACATATTTTATTATCAGTCGGCTACTATCTGTGGGCATAGCCGTGGCACATAATAAAATATCAGTTGTGCATTTTGTGGAGCACATACTAATAATCCCTGTTACTCTAAGATTACAGTGGGGGACAGAAGACATATGCCAAGTATTATCTTTCATGTACATGCATATGCCACCCTTGTGACATCTAGGGGCTGTATTTTTACCAGCTAGGTATATATATATATATATATATATATATATATATAGTGATATATACTTGTTTGTTGTCCCATATTCAGTGACGTACTGCAATAGGACTGCATCATTTGTACAGTATCTTCTTGTTCCAGACGTATTTCTTTTAAATATACGGATCTGGAGGATACTGTGATATGTTTATGCAATATTTGTGTGACATCTTGTTCATCTCTTTCTGTTATTCATTACAATGCAATATTTATTGTGAGTTGGGGTGGATTGTAGATATTGTCACACCTGCACTACTACTGTTTAGTTACTCTGCAATGCCTAGTCAGATCCTCTCCTCTATGGTTGTGCTAGCTCAATAGCTACCCTGAATAGTACCCTGAACTAGGGTCTAGGAAACTTTCATTGCAACACAGAGACTATATTTAAGTACATACCGTTGGTTTATTAACCTTAATATTGCTGGCAAATGCTCGTTTATATCGTTGCATATCTTATATTGGAGATAACCATATATGATGGTTTAGTAACATAAGAAGTGCTTGAACGTCTTATATGGAAAATGTACATATCTGGTGGTTTATTACTATTGGCAGTACTTAAACTTACTTATTAAATTGGTGATAACCTTTTCTGGTCTACCAGTACTAACATATAGTTATTTCTTGTAAGGAAATGACAGCTAGTTTATTAGCATTACCAGTGCTTAAACATACTTATATAGAAAGTAAACATACCTGGTGGGTTTTCAGCCCTACCGGTACATTAATATGCCTTTTCTGATATAGAATATATCATATCTGGTGGCTTATTAGCATTACTAGTGCTATAACATTATTATTATTTAAAATAGCAAATAAGCATATCTGATGGATCAGATCCCTTTCTTATCGAGAAAATAATCAAGCCGGCTAATTGATTAGCATTATCTGAGTTTGAACATGATTCTTCCTTATTTAGAAAACAATCATATCTGGTTTTTGTAGGTATAGCAGTTACAGTGGCTTGGCACACTTTTCTTTGTGCAGATAACCATATCTGAAGTTTTATTAACACTTTTTGTTTTTTTAACATTGATAGTGCTTAGACTTTATCTCTGTTTCTAGAACGTTGGACCAGTCCATCCAGAAATTAGATCTGGAAAGAAGCTCTCTCATTCCAAGCATGAAGGGAGGTTTCAAGGTATTGTCATAGATTCTGTCAGCACGTGTATTTATCTCTCAGATCTACACAGGGACAAGCTTCTGGCTGCCTGCCATCTACTTTATTGCACTCCTAGGCCGCTGGTGACTGTTGGAGGTGGTAGGTCTTATGGTGGCTGCCTTGGATTTTACTTTTGCTTGCTTTCTTCTGAGACCTCTACAGTTCTGTAGGCTCAGTAATTGGAACACAATTATCTTAGACCTGTTTTAGGAAACTTCTTGGATCTAGTGACAAGCAAGTCTCTTTCCTGGTGGCTGTCTCAGGAACATGTTCTTCCTACGCCCATCCTGGGAGATCTTGTGTGGGGGTTCTCTGAGAACCCAGGAGACCGGCGCCCAGAGAAAGTGATCCTTCTATTCAACATCTGGAATTGAGGGTAATTTTCTACGCTTCAGTAGTGCCCAAGTTCTGTTTCGATCCCTTTTCCTTTACTCCAATCAGAGAACATCCCCATGGTGGTCTATTTCAGTCACCAGAGCAAAACTTGCAGTTCTCTGGTGATGCGGGAAGTGTCCTTCAGTGGGCAGAGACATATAAATGCCAAATATCAGATATCGAAATTCCAAATGTGGACAATTGGAAAGTGGATTTTCAAAACGGACAGACTCTTCACTCCGGGGAATGCTTGCTAAACCAGGAGGTGTTTTGTGAGAACACCCTTGTGGTGGGGGTGACTGGAAATTAATCTTATGGCTTTCCGTATCGATACCAAACTGCCAGATATTGATCTAGACTGAGAGATCATTGGGCAGAGTTAGTAGACGCTTTAGCAGTTCTGTGGTTCTTCAATCTAGTTTAGCTTTTACCTTAACTTGTTCTACTTCCTTGAGTAATACTCAAATCAAACAGGAGGGAATTCTAGCAACCCTGTTAGCTCCTTTGTGGCCACATAGAACTTGGTATGCAGATCTAGTGAGAATGTCATCTGCTCCACCATGGCAGCTACCTCAGAGACCGGACCTACTGGCGCAGGATCCGTCTTTTCTATCAAAGTCTAGATTCTCTGAGGCTGACTGCATGGAGATTGAACATAGCCTTGTCCTGGAATGGTTTCTCTAGGGGAGGTTAATGATACTTTGGTCCAGGATAGTAAGCCTGTTACGAGATGTATTTACCACAGTATGGAGAACTTATCTATTTTGGTGTGCAGACCAGGGGTTTCCTGAAGGTGAAGTCTCTGCATATCCTTCAATTTCTACAGGATGGTTTGAAGAAAGGCCTGTCGGCTAGCCTTTTTAAAAGTCAGATTTCTGCTGTTCTATTACATAAGAATTTGTCTTGTTTGCCAGATGTTCTGTCATTTGTTCCAGATATTGCTGAATTAGACCTGTTTTCAACTCTATTGCTTCTCCATGGGGTCTTAATCTTGTTATTAGAGATGTTCAACAGGCTCCATTTGAACCTATGCATTCCCTTAATATTAGGCTTGTATCCTGGAAGATTTTGTTCCTGTTAGCTTTTTCTTCTGCTCGTAGAGTTTCTGATCTGTCTGCCTTTCAATATGACTGACTTATCAGGTTTTCTTGCATTTAAGGCTGTTTACGGACAAAGATTAGTTGTTTTTTTTTACCGAAGGTTGTTTTCAATTTGATATAATAATCAAGAAAGTGTTGTTCCATCTCATTGTCCAATCCTTTTTCTAAAGAGAGTTTTTTCCATAACCTGTACATGGTTCGAGCTTTAAAGTTCTATAGTCATGCTACCAAGGAAATTAGTCAATCTTCTTCCTTTCTTTGTCCTGCTTTCTGGTAAGCCCAAAGATCAGAAATCCACTGCTGTTTCCCTATTCTTCTGTAATAGGTTTGATTTGCATGGCGTTTATAGAAGGGGGCTGGTAGTCTCTCTCTCGAATGGCGTCACACTCTACCCGTAAGGTGTCTTCTTCCTGGGCCTTCAAAAATGAGGCTCCAGCCAAACAAATATGTAGGGTTATTACTTGGTCCCCATTGCATGTTTTGATGTTTTTGCCTTTGCAGAGGCATCTTTTGGGAGAAAGGGTTTTTCAAGTGGTGGTGCCTAGTACTTGGGACTCCCTTTCAGTCCCTATATTTGTGGACTCCACAGCTTGGGTATTAGTTTCCCATAGGTTACGAATTTGTGGACTCTCTTAGAAAGAAAAAGAAAATTTATGCTTACCTGATAAATTTATTTCTTTTTTGACACAATGAGTCCATGGATAATCACTATTGGGAATCAATATCCAAGCTAGAGTACACAGATGATACGGGAGGGACAAGACAGGGAACCTAAACAGAAGGCACCACTGCTTGAAGAACCTTTCTCCCAAAAGCAGCCTCAGCCGAGGCAAAAGTGTCAAATTTGTAGAATTTTGAAAAAGTGTGAAGAAAGGACCAAGTTGCAGCCTTGAAAATCAGTTCCACCGAAGCTTCATTTTTGAATGCCCATGAGGAAGCAACAGTCCTCGTGGAATGTCGTAACTCTCTCTGGAGGCTGCTGTCCAGCAGTCTCATATGCAAAACGTATGATACTCTTCAGCCAAAAGGAAAGAGAAGTAGCCGTAGCTTTCTGTCCCTTACGTTTTCCCAAGAAAACCACAAACAAAGCAGAAAACTGATGAAAATCCTTAGTCGCCTACAGGTAAAACTTTAAGGCACGAACCACGTCCAAATTGTGCAGAAGCCGTTCCTTCTGAGAAGTAGGATTAGGACACAAGGAAGGAACAACAATCTCCTGATTAATGTTCCGATCAGAAACAACCTTAGGAAGAAATCTCTAATTTAGTACATAAAACTACCTTATCCGAATGAAAAATAAGGTAAGGAGACTCATACTGTAAAGCCGAGAGCTCTGTCACTCTACGAGCAGATGAAATAGCAACAAGAAACAAAATTTTCCAAGATAACAACTTAATATCTAAGGAATGCATAGGCTCAAACAGAGCCCCTTGAAGAACCTTGAGAACTAAATTAAGGCTCCACAGGGAACAGTAACAGGTTTGAACACAGGCCTGATCCTGACTAAGGCCTGACAAAAAGACTGCACGTCTGGAACGTCTGCCAGACATTTATATAACAAAATAGACAAGGCAGATATCTGACCCTTTAGGGAACTTGCCGATAAACCCTTCTCCAAACCTTTTTGAAGAAAGGACAGGATTCTAGGAATTCTAACTCTACTCCAAGAATAGCCCTTGAATTCACACCAATACAGATATTTACGCCATATCTTATGGTAAATCTTTCTAGTCACAGGTTTACGAGCCTGAATCATGGTCTCAATGACCAATTCTGAAAATCCACGCTTGGATAAAATTAAGCGTTCAATCTCCAAGAAGTCAGTTTCAGAGAAACTAGATTTGGATGAAGTAAGGGCCCTTGAAGTAATAGGGCCTTCCTCAACGGAAGTCTCCAAGGTGGAAGAGATGACATGCCTTCTCCTTCTTGATTCAAGCAATGACCCGAGGTAGAAGAGCGAACGGAGGAAATAGGTATGCGAGACTGAAATTCCAAGGTACCGCCAGAGCATCTATCAGTACAGCCTGAGGGTCCCTTGACCTTGATCTGTACTTTGGAAGTTTGGCTTTCTGCCGAGATGCAATGAGATCCAACTCCGGCTGACCCCACTTGAGAATCAGGCTGGAAAACACCTCCGGATGGAGCTCCCACTCCCCCGGGTGAAAGGTCTGTCTGCTCAGGACGTCTGCCTCCCAGTTGTCCACTCCTGGAATGTGGATCGCCGACAGACAGCAATTGTGGGTCTCCGCCCACAGAATGATCTTGGCTACCTCTGTAATGGCCAAGGAACTCCGAGTTCCTCCCTGATGGTTAATGTAAGCCACTGAGGTTATATTGTCCGACTGGAACCTGATGAACCTGCCGAGGCTAATTGAGGCCAGGCCAGAAGAGCATTAAAGATTGCTCTCAGTTCCAGAATGTTTATGGGTAGAACAGACTCCGAAGGAGTCCATGTTCCCTGAGCCTTTAGAGAGCCCCAGACTGCTCCCCATCCCAGAAGGCTGGCATCTGTTGTCACAATCACCCAAGAGGGTCTGTGAAAGCAGGTCCCCTGGGAGAGATGATCCTGAGACAACCACCAAAGTAGAGAATCCCTTGTCTCCTGCTCCAGCTGTAATCACAGAGACAGATCCGCATAATCTCCATTCCACTGCCTGAGCATGCTTAACTGCAGAGGTCTGAGGTGGAAACGGGCGAACGGGATGATGTCCATTGCCGCTACCATCAGACCGATTACCTCCATGCACTGAGCCACTGATGGCCGAGGAGAGGACTGAAGAGCTAGGCAAGAATCGAAAATCTTTGATTTCCTGACATCTGTCAGAAAAATCTTCATTGATAAGGAATCTATTACGGTTCCCAAGAAAATTACCCTTGTATTTGGAACTAAGGAACTCTTTGCCAAATTCACCTTCCATTTGTGAGACAGCAGGAAAGTTAATAACATTTCCGCGTGTGATCTTGCTTGTTGAAAGGAAGGCGCCTGAACCAGAATGTCATCCAGATAAGGTGCCACAGCAATGCCCCGCAATCGGAACACCGCCAGCAGGGATCCCAGAACCTTTGAGAAAATTCTGGGAACTGTGGCAAGACCGAATGGAAGAGCCACGAATTGGAAGTGTTTGTCCAGAAATGCAAACCTTAGAATCTTGTGATGGTCTCTGTGGATGGGAACATGCAAGTACGCGTCCTTTAAATCCACGGTAGTCATAAATTGACCCTCCTGGACCAAAGAAAGAATGGAATGAATAGTTTCCATCTTGAAGGACGGCACTCTGAGAAATTTGTTTAGACTCTTGAAATCTAAAATTGGTCTGAATGTTCCCTCTTTTTTGGGAACCACGAACAGATTGGAATAGAGCCCCAGACCCCTTTCCTGAGGTCCCGTCCACAGTGTAAGAACGCCTCTCTTTTTGTCTGGTCTACAGATAATCTTGAAAGCAGAAATCTGCCCCTGGGAGGAAAGGTCTTGAACTCTAGCTTGTATCCCTGGGACACGATGTCCACCGCCCAGGGATTCTGCACATCTCGAACCCAAGCCTGAGTGAAGAAGGAAAGTCTGCCCCCTACAAGGTCCGGTCCCGGATCGGGGTCAGGCCCTTCATACTGTCTGACTCAACAGCAGGCTTCTTGGATTGCTTTCCCTTGTTCCAAGACTGATTGGGCCTCCAGGAAGGCTTGGACTGCTCCTGCTTGAAGGAGAGAGTGGAAAGATTTCCCTCGAAATTTCGAAAGGAATGAAAATTACTCGGACGTCCTTTTTGTTTATTTTTCTTATACTGAGGGAGGAAATGTCCCTTTCCTCCCGTAATATCAGAAAATTATTTCCGTCAAACCAGGATCCCTTGTAAGGAATCACCAAAAGTTTAGACTTAGATGACACATCCGCAGACCAAGATTTTAACCATAAAGCTCATCGAGCCAGAATGGCAAAACCTGAAATCTTATCTCCCAGTTTAATAACCTGAAGGGAAGCATCTGTAATAAAGGAGTTGGTCAACTTAAGGGCCTTAATCCTATCCTGGATTTCTTCGAGGGGAGTGTCTGTTCGAATGGATTCAGACAGTGCATCAAACCAATATGTGGCTGCACTAGTGACCGTAGCGATACAAATGGCGGGTTGACATTGTAAACCCTGGTGTACATACATCTTCTTGAGTAACCCCTCTAACTTTTTATCCATAGGATCCTTAAAGGAACAACTATCCTAGTGTGGAAATTGCCCCTTCCACCTTAGGTACTGTCTGCCAAGATTCCTTGATAGAATCTTCTATAGGAAACATTTTTAAATATGGGGGATAGACAAAAAGGGATACCCGGTCTCTCCCATTCCTTAGCAATAATTTCTGTAGCCCTATCTGGTACAGGAAATACCTCCACCATGGAGGGCACATCAAAATACTTGTTTAGTTTACTAGACTTCTTAGGATTGACCACGACAGTAGTGTCGGAGTCGTCCAAGGTAGCTAAAACCTCCTTAAGTAACAAACGGAGGTGTTCTAGCTTAAACCTGAAGGATACAACTTCAGTATCAGCAGGAGGAATTACACTGTCTGAGTCTGAGATTTCACCTTCAGATGCTACCGAAATATCCTCAGGATTCTGGGAGGGTGTATTTGAAATAGCAACAGCTGTGTCAGTAACCTCACTTACTGATTGTTTACTTTGTCAGGGTACAGGTAAATACATATATATATGTATGTCAATAGGACAGGGGAATGTGTTTATGTATGAAACCATATTTTTATCAGATGTTACTGAAATAGGATTGAAATTCTGATGTCAGGATTTGATTCACAAAACCCCTACAATTTGAATACACATCTCAATACTAAATTGCAGACAGAATGTCTCCAGACACTTTGACACTAAAGCATTTGTTTCCTAGCTGGAAATACAAATTTAAAAAAAAAAAAATTCTCTCACCTCACCACTTGATGAGATTAGATCTTTTTCAGACAAAGATACACATGGTGCCTAGATCAGAGTACATGCCCATGTATGGGCTTCCTGCCAACAAGGGTGCCGATCCGTCTGAGAGAGAAGTTGAAAATGCAAACATTTTCCAAAGGGACTGATAATTATCACAAGCTCGTGGATTGACCCCATGCTATGTGGGTGGGGCAGTGAAGACCTTGGTCAGAAAAGACATGTGCAATTTTAAAATTTACTGAGAGCAGACAAATTGGCATTTACAATCCATGTATGGCATGGGTAAAATTAGATACATTTTGAAAAAAGATGCCAATAGTTTCATGTGTATGTTTGAAATAATTCAAATAACCCATATATGTATATATATTGAGCCTGGACATATTATATTAAGGGGGTAATTGCTGTATTGAATAATAACTACATTGATAATATTGTAGATAAACATATCAAATGTATGCCCCAGACTATATTGAATATATATCTGTGAGATAGATTTAAATCTGTATAGATTGAATAGCAATTGTGATAGTCCCATGTTTGGATGATAGAAACATAGAAACATAGATATTGACGGCAGATAAGAGCCATAGGCCCAGCAAGTCTGCCCGACCTTACCTAACAGTATAAACTTATCTAGTTCGTAGGATAGCCTTATGCTTGTCCCATGCATTTTTAAAGTCCCCCACAGTGTTTGTTGCTACTACCTCTTGAGGAAGTTTATTCCATAAATCAATCACTCTTTCTGTAAAGAAGTGCTTCCTCAAATTACTCCTGAATCTACTACCCTTTAGCTTGAGCTCATGACCCCTTGTTCTTGAATTTTCCATTTTATGTAAAATACCCACAGCCTCAGTTTTACTAAACCCTTTAATGTACTTGAAAGTTGCTATCATATCACCTCTTTCCCTTCTCTCCTCTAAGCTATACATATTTAGGTCATTGAGCCTATCTTGGTAAGTTTTATTTTTTAGACCATGTACCATTTTGGTAGCCCTCCTTTGCACAGATTCAAGTTTGTTAATATCCTTCTGAAGATATGGCCTCCAGAACTGCACACAATACTCAAGATGAGGCCTAACTAATGATCTATAAAGTGGCATAAGAACCTTACTATTTCTGCTGCAAATACCTCTACCAATACATCCAAGCATTCTGCTAGCCTTACTCGCTGCATTACTACATTGTTTACTAAGTTTTAAATCATCTGAAATAATAATTCCCAAGTCCTGTTCCTCATCTGTAACAGTCATTAAAGTGTCATTGAGTCTGTAATTAACATTTGGATTTTTCTTCCCTAAATGCATTATTTTACACTTTGCTGTGTTAAACTTTAGATCCCAGTCGTTTGTCCAATCCTCCAATTGTTTTATATCACTTCTCATTTTGTCTACCCCCCCTGGAACATCCACTCTGTTGCAAATTTTTGTATCATCTGCAAAGAGACATACTTTCCCCTGTAGCCCTTTGCTGATATCGCAGATAAATATGTTAAACAAAACAGGCCCCAGAACTGACCCCTGAGGAACACCACTAGTAACAGCCCCCTCTGCTGAATGAACTCCATTTACTAAGACACTTTGTTTTCTGTCCTTAAGCCAGCATTCCACCCAGTTCACAATTTTTTAATCTAGACCAAGGAGATATAGTTTGTGAATAAGTTTATTGTGTGGGACGGTGTCAAATGCTTTGCTGAAATCTAGATATGCTACATCAACTGCTCCACCCTTGTCTAATACTTTTGTTACATAATCAAAGAAGTCAATTAGATTAGTCTGACATGATCTCCCTGAAGTAAAACCATGCTGATTTTGGTCCTCTAAATTTTTTGTCTTTATGTAAGTCACAATTCTTTCTTTTAAGAGGCTTTCCATTAATTTCCCTACTACTGAAGTTAAACTAACTGGCCTGTAGTTGCCAGATTCTTCTCTACTGCCCTTTTTATGAAGAGGTATTACATTTGCTATTCTCCAATCATCTGGGACAGCTCCTGTTAATAGTGACTGATTAAACAGATCAGTTAATGGGACAGTTAGCACTGATCGAAGTTCTTTTAAAACCCTTGAATGAATATTATCAGGACCCACTGCCTTTGTAACATTTACTTTTGATGATATATAACATGTCGTTTTCTGTGTTCCAGATGGGGCTAAAAGATACTAAATACAAGATTGTCTGTATGGAATAATAACCGCTGTGTCTCTATATTTCTCAGACATATAATAATTCATGCATGCAGAATTTGTTAGAAATGTAAAACATGCTGTAATTGTGTGAATACATATATAACAGATATATAAATGCCATTAATCTTGAATAGTTAGCAATATAAATTGTTTTAATATAATATATTGATGTTTCATATCAAAATTATCAGAAAATTCATGATACTACCCTATCTAAAACAATATTGTGAATAATTGTTGTAGAGAGTTATGGTCTGATTAAATAATCATTTTATAAGAATAATTAAAGGGACAGTATACTGTAAAATAGTTTTTCCCTTAATGTGTTTACAATTGCTTTTTTTACAAACTGCAGAGTAAAAAATGTATGAAAATTAGCTTTTTATGGTTTATTTCTGTATATTAAAGCTCTGATTTTGTGTTTTGAAGCCACAGCCTAATAAAATAGGTTGAGCTTGTAGGTATAATCAGATCTCATTACTGTATCACATTGTGCAAATATACCTGCTTCTTTATCTTATATCTGTCCTTAAAACAATCACCAATACTTTTTATTACCTTATCTCTGCTTTATCACACTGGGAGTGTAATTTCTTCTGCTGGCTGTGTTTACAAAGCTTATCTATAGCTGGTACGCGCGGCCACAAACTTTCAGAATAGGTGGGGATACCACATGCTAAATTAACAATTTCAAATGCCAATATAAGGGTAAAGGTGCTACTTGTAAACAATTTAATACACTCCAGCAGGTAAAGTGGATCATTGGGAACAAATTAAAGGGGAGAAAATTTTTGAGTAAACTGTCCCTTTAAGTTGTTAAAAATATTGGTTAAATGTATTGCTGTATTGTATGTCTACTGCCACGAGTGGCCACAATCCAGTAGGACAGTTAAGAGAATTAACTGTTCAAAAGATGCGTTTCCATGGTGAACAGGTTCAGCTTCGTAAGGGCCAATAACAAAGCAGGTTCCGAAGGGCCACCCATTTTCCACACCAATGATTAAAGAATAAAAGTTGTATGCAGGATAGGGGAAAGGACACTGGCTGCTGATTTTGTAACTGACTGAACTGTTGCGTGGGAGACAGTCAAACTATAAAACAAAGTGGGCCATACTTCTCCTTATCCATTGCAATTACACTTATTTTATATGAGGTGGGACAAGTCTTGAAGCTGAATATCATCTGGTAAAGTGTATATATATATATATATATATATATATAAAAGATTATTGATGATATGATAAAGATTATTATTAAGAACATAGTCAAGTTATAATAAATAGATTTAAAGAGAACAGTCTATATTTTGCTTATATTCATAGCCCTGTGTAGGATCAAGTTTATCTTTTGTATGCTAAGAAATTCATTTAAAGCAATTGTTCACAGTAAGAATATATGTATTTGTAGTATCCTAATTAGAATTGTATTAGAATAAATTGCAGCTAAATAGCGGAGTACATATATTGATCTTGTTCATATAAACACTGTTAGAATTATACCAATTTGAATGTTTTAGTGGTTTATACTTTAGTCTCACTGTGTTAATTGAATGAAAGGCTATTGTAAGCAAGACTGGTTTTAAAGGTAAACTTTTTATGAGCTTTGTAAGAAGTATAGCATATCTTAATAGCTTTGAAAACGTGTATAATATTGTTTCATGTCCTGGTATTATAAATATATTCCAATATGCTCATAGATATTAACTAAATAAAAAGAATTCAGATATTTATATTAATTTTATTGTTTCTAGTAGATGCATATTAATTGAGGGTTGATATTTTTAAAGGATAATTATTAAATAGATTGTATTATAACCCTGCCATAGGCCGATATATTATTTGGATAGCACTACTAAAGATTTATACTGACAACTTTTCCTCTTGTGCTTTCCCTGCAGCATGGGAAAAGCAGACAACGCATCAGAAACCGCAGAGGACATGAGAGAAGCGATGTCTTGCAAAGTAACTCCAGACAGAGTAATAGAGGAAACGCAGGGCACTGGCTGTATGGACGTTAAGTTTTGGGACACCTGAGGAGAAAGCTGCTGCATATTTTCGAACATTGTCAGAAGGCTCCTGAACAGCATCCGCCCTGGACAATGTTGGCTCAGAAAAAAGTCTTTCCCTATAATGTAAAGTCCTCTCAATACATACATGAGGAACAGAAAGGGATTAGTGGTTCAACATTAGCATCAAAACATAAAGAACATGTAACATCTTGCAGGGCCTCTTGGTCCATCTTTATTCACCCCATAACAACTGAATAATTAGATAGAATTTTGATATTTTAGTAAAAAATGCGTCACACAAAAAACGTTACTGTTCCTTTAAATATTTAAACATAAACTGCTTTATTTTTTAGCAATAAAATAAAATGACATAAGTAGCAATTAAATGCTCCGGACACCTTTCCACCTCAGCTTAACTTTGCTGAGGTGCATACTTGCCTGTCTAACACCGGAGATTATGGGCTGTTAGATGATCCGGACTCAATCTATTTAATGTGATGAAGTCCGCAATACTTGTCAAAAATGAAGAGAAAGTGTTCCATGTCACAGAACACCGGAACTATGAGGAGAAAGTGCGCAACAAATTTTGGCACTTGTTAGCCCCGCCCATCGTGGGAGTTACCAGAAAAAACCTTCCCTCATGTTTTTTAAGCATAGTATGCCGTTTAAATGATACGCAAGTTAAAAACACCACCTCTGAGCCTGCTCCTCGTCCCCAGTGCCTGCTATTACTGCCCAAAATAATTATTCTCCAAGTCGCAAGAGAATTATTATAATCTGTCCCATTATATAATGTTTTAAAGTGCCATACTTTTATTCTGAACGTATCCCCAGAAAATAAAAAGTCACCACTTACCTTTTTGCATCTGCCCATAGCTCATTAGGTTTGAGAGGCAAGATTCCTCACATGGACCTGTGGAAAAAAACAAAGACTGAATAATCTTATTCAGGCTTTAGGAATAGGGCAGCATCAGTATATGGGAGGCGCAGTGAGAATTATGTCCCACAAGTTTCCATTGCTCTAAAGTCACCACTGCTCTACTGATGAGACTGATATGGACTATGACTACACTCCAGAACAAAGCAGCACAATCTTGCACTACATAAAAAATAATAAACTCTTGATTGAAGAATCTTTTACTAACACCTAACTTTACCACTCCCTTACTCTAACATAGGCAAAGAGAATGACTGGGGTTGGAGGGAAGGGAAGTGATATTTAAAAGCTTTGTTGTGGTGCTCTTTGCCGTCTCCTGCTGGGCAGGAGTGATATTCCCAATAGTAATTAGATGATCCGTGGACTCATTGTGTCATTAGAAAGAAAAAGTGAATATTTTATTCAGCAATTCTTGAATTTTCTAGTATTTCTTTCACACAAATATAAATGACTTGTTCACGGATTTCAGCAAGGCATATGTAGATAGCAGCCCTCACGTGTACATGCACGGATCAAACAGAGGATAAGTAACATGATGAAATATATTTATTAACATATCTTCTATGGAAGTATTACAATTATTTCTCCCTTCAAAAAGACATTATTTCAGTTTTAATATTTATTGATGTCACCAATACTTACATAGTAACAAGTTTTACCATAATAATAAAAAAAAGTGACATGCAATTACTAAATTATATAAACACTGCTACAGCATTGACCCTTAATAAGCAATATTATCATTTATTTGTATAGCACTTGGGATACAGAAACATGAAACCCACGGGAAGCAGGGTTAATCCAGACGCCATCACTTGGTATTATGTTCCGGATCTCTCATTTATCTCTATCGATAAGCCAATAACGTGATTGGTTACTGAGTATCACGTCAGTAAATATACAGGCTAGCAGTATGCGGTCGGTTACAGAGTATCATGTCAGTAAATATACAGGCTAGCAGTAGGACAAGATGCTATGTCTGTGTAACAGGTTTAATGGGTCAGTACCTTTCTTGCATTATTACTTAAAAGGTAATTAACCCATTAGTGTACATGGCACGTCTGTTGCACATCTAGGGGTGTCTCATGGACAGCGGCAAGAGAAAGCATACAGAAATAGCTCAGTCCATAAGACCTGCGCTGTTACAACCCAGGAAGCCCCTTGTGACAGGCGATGTTTAGGGTATGTTGCTGTAATTGAGGGTTAAACCATTGTCTGTCAATTCTGTAACCTGTACATAAATAGCTGGTTAGGGCAATTTACAGCATGTTGTAAACCTACATTACACAATTAGCTCTCTGACCTCACTAGGGAGTGCTTTACAAATTACAATATTAACACAAAACCAGAGGTGTATAACTGGTATAATATAATTCCACAGTCTCATCCCATTGTGATACAAATGTTTACAATTCTCATCTTATATAACACATAATGGACCAGCAGTAATGATAAATATATATTATGTATATATACACACACACAAAACAGATTATATATATATATATATATATATGACACACGTGACAAAGATATATATATATATATATATATACACACACGTAAATAAAAACACATACGTGTATATATACAGTGTGTGTGTGTATATATATATATATATATATATTTTGTGTGTGCGCATGTATATATTGTTTGTTTATATAGTATTTATGTATATATATTTATTTCAGTTAAGTGCACAAAACAAAATTATTAAAAACTATCATTGTTTGCAGTCCATAGACACACCCATTAAGATACATTGAGTAGGATTACCATATCTCCTTTGCTGTAGCCTATTAGGAACAGATTAGCTACTGGAGCAGCATTTACTGTGTAGCTTGTTGCAGGGTCATTGTTTTGGATCCTGTACTCCAGCATCAATGAAGGCAACAAAACACAATTACAGGAAGAGCAGGCACCATATAAAAACACATTGCACAGTTTATTTACATGAGGAACTAAATTGCCTTTTACAACGTCACGTTGAGAATGTCTATACTTGTGTTGGCTCTATGCGTCTTCATGTGACTCAGAAGGTTTGATTTGCAACTAAAACTTTTCCCGCAGTCAGAACACAAAAAGGGTTTCTCTCCGGTGTGAATTTTCTGATGCCGGTGAAGGTCTGACTGCTGAATAAAACATTTTCCACAATCAGAACACGAAAAAGGTTTCTCTCCGGTGTGCGTTTTCTTGTGCCGCTGAAGGTCTCGTCGATAATTAAAACATTTGCCACAATCTAAACAGGAAAATGGCTTCTCCCCTGTATGAATTCTCTGATGCGCAATAAGCGTTGGTTGCTGCGTAAAACATTTACCACATTCTGGACACGAATACGCCTTTTCTCCCGTATGACTTTTCTGATGTCGAATCATATGCGAGTGATAAGTAAAATGCTTCCCACAAACTGAACAGGCAAACGGTTTCTCCCCAGTATGAATCCGCTGATGGGTAATAAGGCTCGACTGCTGGGTAAAACATTTCCCGCATAACGCACACTTATATGGTTTCTCTCCCGTGTGAATTTTTTGATGTCGAATCAGGTTTGATTGATAGGTAAAATATTTTCCACAATCAGAGCAGGAAAACTGTTTCTGTCCTGTATGAATGCTCTGATGTGCAAGGAGCGATGGCTTCTGCGTAAAACACTTCCCACATTCTAAACAGGTAAATGGTTTTCTATATTCAAAATTTGCGTTTAACTTGAAACATTCATCTGTAAAAAAAAAATACACAAACATAATTGTAATATATCTCAGCATGTCACGGAGAACTAAGATTTAACAAACTTAAAGGCAATCGGGTCTGTCTTTATTTCCCTCTAAATGCACATCCCCAGGTATTCTTGTACTTCCTTACAGTATGTGCCCTTCCTAACTCAATGGCTCTGGTAAATTACTCAAAATTTAAATAAAAAATTAGATTAACCCTTTAACTGCTGAGGCATTTCCACCCGAGATGTTTTGTAGTTGAGATGCTGCTTATACTTAGGCCCTACTGTAGGTAATTTTTTAGTGAGAAACCCACAGATATAATATATCTTCTTATACCAGAAGATTCACACTATAGAAAAAGAACTAAGTGGTAGGTCTGGACTGTTACCTAGGAGCTCAATGCCAACTCTAAAATAAACTGCGATCCCTCTGACACAGTTAAAAATATGGAAATAGGAAAAAGTGGGTTATAGAGTGACGCACTGAGCTGAGCTCATAGCAGTATAAATATAAAAAAATATATGAATATATAAATAAATATGAATAAATAAGAAATATAAGAAATATTGATATGTCAATATAATATAAATATAAGACCTAAAAAAGGAGAATATAAGACCTAAAAAAGGAGAAGCATAAAAAGGACATATAAAAAACTGTAGTAGATATATAAATAAATGAACTAACCATCAATTAATAGTACCAAGATCAAAATCAATTTAATAACATATGCACAAGATCTAAAATTGAAAAAGTTCATGCAGTGCTATAAGATAATAAAATAACTAAATAAATGGACAATAAAATATATGATATGATAGTACCTCTAAATAAATAACATAGCAATAAATAACATCATAAAATCTGTCTAATAGATAAGAAAACATAATTTATGTAAGAACTTACCTGATAAATTCATTTCTTTCATATTGGCAAGAGTCCATGAGCTAGTGACGTATGGGATATACATTCCTACCAGGAGGGGCAAAGTTTCCCAAACCTCAAAATGCCTATAAATACACCCCCCCCACCACACCCACAATTCAGTTTAACGAATAGCCAAGAAGTGGGATGATAAGAAAGGAGCAAAAGCATCAACAAGGAATTGGAATAATTGTGCTTTATCCAAAAAATCATAACCACCACAAAAAAGGGTGGATCTCATGGACTCTTGCCAATATGAAAGAAATGATTTTATCAGGTAAGTTCTTACATAAATTATGTTTTCTTTCATGTAATTGGCAAGAGTCCATGATCTAGTGACGTATGGGATAGCAAATACCCAAGATGTGGAACTCCACGCAAGAGTCACTAGAGAGGGAGGGATAAAAATAAAGACAGCCAATTCCGCTGAAAAAATAATCCACAACCCAAATCAAAAGTTTTAATCATATAATGAAAAAAACTGAAAATATAAGCAGAAGAATAAAACTGAAACAGCTGCCTGAAGTATTTTTCTACCAAAAACTGCTTCTGAAGAAGAGAAAAACATCAAAATGGTAGAATTTAAGAAAAAGAAAGCAAAGAAGACTAAGTTGCTGCTTTGCAAATCTGATCAACAGAGGCTTCATTCTTAAAAACCTAGGACGTGGAATCTAACCTAGTAGAATGAGCCGTAATCCTCTGAGGCGGGGAATTACCCGACTCCAAATAAGCATGATGAATCAAAAGCTTAACCAAGATGCCAAAGAAATGGCAGAAGCCTTCTGACCTTTCCTAGAACTGGAAAAGATAAATAGACTAGAAGTCTTCCTGAAAGTAGCTTCAACATAATAATTCGAAGCTCTTGCCACATCCAAAGAATGTAAGGATCTCTCCAGAGAATTCTTAGAATTAGGACACAAAGAAGGGACAACAATTTCTCTACTAATGTTGTTAAAGTTCACAACTTTAGATAAAAATTTAAACTAAGTCCGCAAAAAAACGCCTTATCCTGATGAAAAATCAGAAAAAGGAGACTCACAAAAAAGAGCAGATAAAACAGAAACTCTTCTAGCAGAAGAGATGGCCAAAAAGAACAATACTTTCCAAGAAAGTAATTTAATGTCCAGAAAAAGCATAGGCTCAAATGGAGGAGCCTGTAAAGCCTTCAAAATCAAATTAAGACTCCAAGGAGGAGAGATTGACTTAATGACAGGCTTGATACGAACCAAAACCTGTACAAAACAAAAAAATATCAGGAAGTTTAGCAATTTTTCTGTGGAACAGAACAGAAAGAGCAGAGATTTGTCCTTCCAAGACCTTGCAGACAAACCCTTATCTAAACCCTCCTGAAAAAACTGAAAAATTCTAGGAATTCTAAAAGAATGCCAAGAGAATTTATGAGAAGAACACCATGAAATGTAAGTCTTCCAAACTCGATAATTAATCTTTCTAGACACAGATTCACGAGCCTGTAACATAGTTTAAATCACTGAGTCAGAGAAACTTCTATGACTAAGCATTCAATCTCCATACCATCAAATTTAATGATTTGAGATCCAGATGGAAAAACAAATCTTGAGATATAAGGTCTGGCATTAATGGAAACGGCCAAGGTTGGCAACTAAACATCTGAACAAGATCCAGATACCAAAACCTGAGCGGCCATGCTAGAGCCACCAGCAGCACAAACAATTGCTCCATGATGATTTTGAAAATCACTCTTGGAAGAAGAACTAGAGGCAGAAAAATATAAGCAAGTTGATAACTCCAAGGAAGTGTCAATGCATCCACTGCTTACGCCTGAGGATCCCTGGACCTAGATAGGTACCAGGGAAGTTTCTTGTTTAGATGAGATGCCATCAGATCTATTTCTGGAAGCCTGCACATCTGAACAACTTGAAAAAAAAAAAAAAAAGACATCTGGGTGAAGAGACCATCCTCCCAGATGTAAAGCTTGATGACAAAGATAATCCGCTTCCCAATTGTCTAAACCTGGGATATGGACCGCAGAAATTAGACAGGAGCTGAATTTTGCCCAAGCAAGTATCCAAAATACTTCTTTCATAGCCTGAGGACTAAGAGTCCCACCCTAATGATTGACATACGCCACAGTTGTGACATTGTCTGACTGAAAACCAATAAACGTCTCTCTCTTCAAATAGAAGCCAAAACTGAAGAACTGTGAGAATCGCACGGAGTTCCAAAATATTGATAGATAATCTCGCCTCTTGAGATTTCCAAACCCCTTGTGCTGTCAGAGATCCTCAGACAGCTTCCCAACCTAAGAGACTCGCACCTGTTGTGATCACGGTCCAGGTTGGATGAACCAAAGAGACCCGAAGAAATATATGATGGTGATCTAATCACCAAGTCAGAAATAGTTAAATATTGGGATTCAAGGATATTAAATGTGATATCCTAGAATAATCCCTGCACCATTAAGTCAGTATTAAAAACTGAAAAGGTTTCATATGAAAATGAGCAGAGAGAATTGAATCCAATGCCGAAGTCATGAGACCAAAAACTTCCATGCATATAGCTACTGAAGGAAATAATAGAGACTAAAGGTTCGACAAGCTGAACCCAATACAAATTGTCTCTTGTCTGTTAGAAACAAAGACATTGACACAATCTTTTCTGGAAACCCAAAAAAAGGTGACTCTTGTCTTGAGGAATCAAGGAACTTTTGGTAAAAAGATCCTCCAACCATGTCCTTGAAGAAGTTGAAACGTATGAGATTCTGCAGAACGAAAAGACTGAGCAAATACCACAATATTGTCCAAATAAGGAAAACACCAAGAACCTTTTGAAAAGACTCCTAGAGCTGTCGCTAGGCCAGAAAGGAAAAGCAACAAATTGGTAATGCTTGTCTAAAAAAGAGAATCTCAGAAAATGAAAATAATCTGAATGAAAACAGAATATGAAGATATGCATCCTGAAAGTCTATTGTAGGCAAATAATGCCGTTGCTGACCACAAAGCAGAATAGACCATATAAACACCATTCTGAAAGATGGTACTCTTACATGACAATTCAAAAAAGATTTTCTATCTTTGGGACAATTAATAGTTCTGAACAAAACCCCAGACCCCGTTCCTGAAATGGAACTGGTATGAATACCCCAGATAACTCCAGGTCTGAAACACACTTCAGGAAAGTCTGAGCCTTTACTGGAATAGCTGGAATATGCTAGAGAGAAAAAGACTTCTCACAGGCGGTCTTACTCTGAATCCTATTCTATACCCAAATTTAAGAAGTTTGGACCAAATTGAACCAAATAACTTTAGAAAAAGTCTTAACCTGCCCCTTACCAGCTATGCTAGAATAAGGGCCGCACCTTCATGCGAATTTGGGGGCTCACTTTGATCTTTAAAATGGCTTGAATTCATTCCATTTGAAGAAAGCTTCCAATTAGAAACATGTTACTTGGGGAAGAAATAGGTTTCTGTTCTTTAACAAGAACACAAACTAATATAAGCTTAAGATTTACTCTTAGAACTTAATTTTGAAGCAAAAAAACTCCCTTCCCCAGAGTAACAGATGAAAGTATTGAATCCAATTGTGAACGAAATAATAATTACCTTGGAAAAATAAAAATCTGGATTATAGAAATCAAATTAGTATTCCAAGATTTAAGACACAAAAGTTCTTCTAGCTAAAATAGCTAAAGACATAGATTCAACCTCAACTGTGAAAATATCAAAAAATGACATCACAAATGAAATTATTAGCATGTTGAATCTACTTAACAATGCTAAACAAATCATAATTTGATACTTGTTGCGCTAAAGTATCCAACCAAAAAGTAGAAACAGTTGCAACATCAGCCAAATAAAATGCAGACCTAAGAAAAGGACCTGAAAATAAAATAATTTTCCTTAGATAAGATACAAATCTCCGATCTGAAGAAACTTAAAAATAAATACTATTTCCATAAGAATAGTAGTATGTTTAGCAAGAGTATAGATAGCCCCATTAACTTTGGGGATCTTTAGCACTCCAAACTAACTTCTGGCAAAGGATACAACTTAAAAACCTTAAAGAAGGAATAAAAGAGGTCCCAGGCCTATTCCATTCCCTAGTATCAGGAACTGGAAAAAAAACGCTGAAGAAACCACAGGAGGTTAATAAGCAGAATTTAAATGTTTAGCTAGTCTTAAAATCAAAAAACACAATTTATGCTTACCTGATAAATGTATTTCTCTTGTGGTGTATCCAGTCCACGGATCATCCATTACTTGTGGGATATTCTCATTCCCAACAGGAAGTTGCAAGAGGACACCCACAGCAGAGCTGTTATATAGCTCCTCCCCTCACTACCATATCCAGTCATTCGACCGAAAACAAGCAGAAAAAGGAGAAACCATAGGGTGCAGTGGTGACTGTAGTTTAAATTTAAAATGACCTGCCTTAAAATGACAGGGAGGGCCGTGGACTGGATACACCACAAGAGAAATAAATTTATCAGGTAAGCATAAATTGTGTTTTCTCTTGTAAGGTGTATCCAGTCCACGGATCATCCATTACTTGTGGGATACCAATACCAAAGTACACGGATGAAGGGAGGGACAAGGCAGGTACTTAAACGGAAAGTACCACTGCCTGTAAAACCTCTCTCTCAAAAATAGCCTCCGAAGAAGCAAAAGTATCAAATTTGTAGAATTTTGAAAAAGTATGAAGCGAAGACCAAGTCGCCGCCTTGCAAATCTGTTCAACAGAAGCCTCATTTTTAAAGGCCCAAGTGGAAGCCACAGCTCTAGTGGAATGAGCTGTAATCCTTTCAGGAGGCTGCTGTCCAGCAGTCTCATAGGCTAAGCGTATTATGCTTCTTAGCCAAAAAGAAAGAGAGGTTGCCGAAGCCTTTTGACCTCTCCTCTGTCCAGAGTAGACAACAAACAAAGCAGATGTTTGACGAAAATCTTTAGTAGCTTGTAAGTAAAACTTTAAAGCACGAACCCCGTCCAGATTATGTAATAGACGTTCCTTCTTCGAAGAAGGATTAGGACACAAGGATGGAACAACAATCTCTTGATTGATATTCTTGTTAGATACCACCTTAGGTAAAAACCCAGGTTTGGTACGCAGGACTACCTTATCAGAATGAAAAATCAGATAAGGAGAATCACATTGTAAGGCAGATAACTCGGAGACTCTACGAGCTGAGGAAATAGCTACCAAAAAAAAGGACTTTCCAAGATAAAAGTTTGATATCTGTGGAATGAAGAGGTTCAAACGGAACTCCTTGAAGAACCTTAAGAACCAAATTTAAGCTCCATGGTGGAGCAACAGGTTTAAACACAGGCTTGATTCTGACTAAAGCCTGACAAAATGCCTGAACGTCTGGAACATCTGCCAGACGCTTGTGTAAAAGAATAGACAGAGCAGAAATCTGTCCCTTTAAGGAACTAGCTGACAAACCTTTTTCCAAGCCTTCTTGGAGAAAAGATAATATCCTAGGAATCCTGACCTTACTCAATGAGTAACCCTTGGATTCACACCAATAAAGATATTTACGCCATATCTTATGGTAAATTTTCCTGGTGACAGGCTTTCGTGCCTGTATTAAGGTATCAATGACTGACTCGGAGAAGCCACGCTTTGATAAAATCAAGCGTTCAATCTCCATGCAGTCAGTCTCAGAGAAATTAGATTTGGATCGTGGAAAGGACCCTGAAGTAGAAGGTCCTGTCTCAGAGGCAGAGTCCATGGTGGAAAGGATGACATGTCCACTAGATCTGCATACCAGGTCTTGCGTGGCCACGCAGGCGCTATTAAAATCACTGATGCTCTCTCCTGCTTGATCTTGGCAATCAGTCAAGGGAGCAGAGGAAACGGTGGAAACACATAAGCCAGGTTGAAAGACCAGGGCGCTGCCAGAGCATCTATCAGCGTCGCCCTGGGGTCCCTGGACCTGGATCCGTAACAAGGAAGCTTGACGTTTTGTTGAGACGCCATGAGATCCAGTTCTGGTTTGCCCCAGCGATGAATCACTTGTGCAAACACCTCCGGATGGAGTTCCCACTCCCCCGGATGAAAAGTCTGTCGACTTAGAAAATCCGCCTCCCAGTTCTCTACACCTGGGATATGGATAGCTGATAGGTGGCAGGAGTGATTCTCCGCCCAGCGAATTATCTTTGAGACTTCTAACATCGCTTGGGAACTTCTTGTTCCCCCTTGATGGTTGATGTAAGCCACAGTCGTGATGTTGTCCGACTGAAATCTGATGTACCTCAGAGTTGCTAACTGAGACCAAGCCTGAAGAGCATTGAATATCGCTCTTAGTTCCAGAATATTTATTGGAAGGAGAGACTCCTCCTGAGTCCACGATCCCTGAGCCTTCAGGGAGTTCCAGACTGCACCCCAACCTAGAAGGCTGGCATCTGTTGTTACAATTGTCCAATCTGGCCTGCGAAAGGTCATACCTTTGGACAGATGGACTCGAGATAGCCACCAGAGAAGAGAATCCCTGGTCTCTTGGTCCAGATTCAGTTGAGGGGACAAATCTGTGTAATCCCCGTTCCACTGACTGAGCATGCATAGTTGCAGCGGTCTGAGATGTAAGCGTGCAAACGGCACCATGTCCATTGCCGCTACCATTAAGCCGATTACTTCCATACACTGAGCCACCGAAGGGTGCGGAATGGAATGAAGAACCCGGCAGGAATTTAGAAGCTTTGATAACCTGGACTCCGTCAGGTAAATTTTCATTTCTACAGAATCTATCAGAGTCCCTAGAAAGGAAACTCTTGTGAGTGGGGATAGAGAACTCTTTTCCTCGTTCACTTTCCACCCATGCGACCTCAGAAATGCCCGTACTACGTCTGTATGAGACTTGGCAATTTGGAAGTTTGACGCCTGTATCAGGATGTCGTCTAAATAAGGGGCTACTGCTATGCCCCGCGGCCTTAGGACCGCCAGAAGGGACCCTAGAACCTTCGTGAAGATTCTTGGGGCTGTAGCTAATCCAAAGGGAAGAGCTACAAACTGGTAATGCCTGTCCAGAAAGGCAAACCTGAGAAACCGATGATGATCTTTGTGCATCGGAATGTGAAGATAAGCATCCTTTAGATCCACTGTAGTCATATATTGACCTTCCTGGATCATAGGCAGGATGGTACGGATAGTTTCCATCTTGAATGATGGAACCCTGAGGAATTTGTTTAAGATCTTTAGATCCAAAATTGGTCTGAATGTTCCCTCTTTTTTGGGAACCACAAACAGATATGAGTAAAAACCCTGTCCTTGTTCCTCTTTTGGAACTGGATGGATCACTCCCATAACTAGGAGGTCTTGTACACAGTGTAAGAATGCCTCTCTCTTTATCTGGTTTGCAGATAATTGTGAAAGGTGAAATCTCACTTTTGGGGGAGAAGCTTTGAAGTCCAGAAGATATCCCTGGGATATAATTTCCAACGCCCAGGGATCCTGAACATCTCTTGCCCACGCCTGGGCGAAGAGTGAAAGTCTGCCCCCCACTAGATCCGTTACCGGATAGGGGGCCGTTCCTTCATGCTGTCTTAGAGGCAGCAGCAGGTTTCTTAGCCTGCTTACCTTTGTTCCAGGTCTGGTTTGGTCTCCAGACCGCCTTGGACTGAGCAACAGTTCCCTCTTGTCTTGCATTAGAGGAGGTTGATGCCGCACCTGCCTTGAAGTTTCGAAAGGCACGAAAATTAGACTGTTTGGCCCTGGATTTGGACCTGTCCTGAGGAAGGGCATGACCTTTTCCTCCAGTGATATCAGCAATAATCTCCTTCAAACCAGGCCCGAATAAGGTCTGCCCCTTGAAGGGAATGTTAAGCAGCTTAGATTTGGAAGTCACGTCAGCTGACCATGATTTAAGCCATAGCGCCCTGCATAGCAAAACCAGAATTCTTAGCCGTTAGTTTAGTCAAATGAACAATGGCATCAGAAACAAGAGAATTGGCTAGCTTAAGTGCAATAAGTTTGCCAAGTGTGTCATCCAATGGAGTCGCTACCTGTAAGGCCTCTTCCAGAGACTCAAACCAGAACGCCGCAGCAGCAGTTACAGGGGCAATGCATGCAAGGGGCTGTAGGATAAAACCTTGTTGACAAAATATTTTCTTAAGGTAACCTTCTAATTTTTTTATCCATTGGATCTGAAAAAGCACAACTGTCCTCGACAGGGATAGTAGTACGCTTTGCTAAAGTAGAAACTGCTCCCTCCACCTTAGGGACTGTCTGCCATAAGTCCCGTGTGGTGGCGTCAATAGGAAACATTTTTCTAAAAATAGGAGGGGGAGAGAACGGCACACCTGGTCTATGCCATTCCTTAGCAATAATTTCTGTAAACCTTTTAGGTATTGGAAAAACATCAGTACTCACCGGCACTGCATAGTATTTATCCAGTCTACACAATTTCTCTGGCACTGCAATTGTGTCACAGTCATTCAGAGCAGCTAAAACCTCCTTTAGTAACACACGGAGGTGTTCAAGCTTAAATTTAAATGTAGAAACATCAGAATCAGGTATTCTTCCTGAGTCAGAAACATCACCCACAGACTGAAGTTCTCCTTCCTCAGCTTCAGCATATTGTGAGGCAGTATCAGACATGGTTCTTAAAGCGTCAGTATGCTCTGCATTTCGTCTAACCCCAGAGCTATCTCGCTTACCTCTAAGTTCAGGTAGTCTGGCTAATACCGCTGACAGTGTATTATCCATGACTGCCGCCATGTCTTGTAAAGTAAACGCTATAGGTGCCCTTGATGTACTTGGCGTCATTTCAGCGCGAGTCCCTTGAGCGGGAGTCAAAGGATCTGACACGTGGGGAGAGTTAGTCGGCATAACTTCCCCCTCGTCAGATTCCCCTGGTGATAAATTTTTTAAAGACATAATATGATCTTTATTGCTTAAAGTGAAATCAGTACATTTGGTACACATTCTAAGAGGGGGTTCCACCATGGCTTTTAAACATAATGAACAAGGAGTTTCCTCTATGTCAGACATGTTTATACAGACTAGCAATGAGACTAGCAAGCTTGGAAAACACTTTAATTCAAGTTAACAAGCAAATATAAAAAACTGTACTGTGCCTTTAAGAGAAACAAATTTTGTCAAAATTTGAAAAACAGTGAAAAAAGGCAGTTACACAAATGAAATTTTTACAGTGTATGTAATAGGCTAACAGAGCATTGCACCCACTTGCAAATAGATGATTAACCCCTTAGTTCAAAAAACGGATCAAAAAAACGACAGACGTTTTTTACCAGTCACAGCAAACTGCCACAGCTCTTCTGTGGCTCCTACCTTCCCCAATAAACGTTTTTAGGCTCTTTAGAGACGTCCTGTAGCATTCAGGGAACTTCTGAGGAAAACTGGATGTCTCAGTCTGTAATTTTAACTGCGCAAAAAAGCGCTAAAATAGACCCCTCCCACTCATATTACAACAGTGAAAGGCCTCAGGAAACTGTTTCTAGGCAAAAATAAAGCCAGCCATGTGGAAAAAATTAGGCCCCAATAAGTTTTATCACCAAGCATATTTAAAAAACGATTAAACATGCCAGCAAACGTTTTATATAGCATATCTATAAGGGTATTACCCCTGAGAGTAAGCATGATACCAGTCGTTATTAAATCACTGTATTCAGGCTTAACTTACATTTATCAGGAATCAGCAGCATTTTCTAGCATTTCCAATCCTAGAAAAAATTATAACTGCACATACCTGATAGCAGAGTAAACTGCACGCCATGCTCCCTCTGAAGTTACCTCTTTTCTTTAGACATATGTGAGAACAGCAATGGATCTTAGTTACAACCTGCTAAGATCATAGAAAACTCAGGCAGATTCTTCTTCTATCTCTGCCTGAGATAAAATAGCACAACTCTGGTACTATTTAAAATAACAAACTTTTGATTGAAGTAAATAAACTAACTATTTTTCACCATTCCCTCTTACTACCTCCATGTGTGTTGAGAGTTGCAAGAGAATGACTGGGTATGGTAGTGAGGGGAGGAGCTATATAACAGCTCTGCTATGGGTGTCCTCTTGCAACTTCCTGTTGGGAATGAGAATATCCCACAAGTAATGGATGATCCGTGGACTGGATACACCTTACAAGAGAAAGACTAGTTTCCTCAATATCCAAAACAATCAACACCTTTTCAACAAAGAACGAATGTACTCTATTTAAAAGTAAAAAAGTAGATTTGTTAGTGTTAATATCTGATGAAAGATATTCTGAATGAGATAAAACATCATCAGAGAAGGATAATTCAGTATGTTGTCGGTCATTTGAAAATTCATCAATTAAATTAAAACCTTTACATTTTAATAGAAGGCGGGATGGCAGACAAAGCCTTAGAATAGAATCAGAAAAAAATTCCTATAAATTCCTAGGTATATCTTGTACATTAGATGTTAAAAGAATAATAATAGATAATCCATTAATACTGATGGACTCTAGCTGCGAGAATTAAGTGTGAATTGCAGGACACATTGATCACATATAAAGCAAAATATCAGTTTCCTTAAATGACAGTTTCAGGAATGGGAAAAAAATGCAAACAAAATAAGCCTCTGAAAACCAAAAGCAGAGTGAAATAAAGACTTAAATGATGTCAGAAATCTGGCGCCAAGTATGACGCCCACAACTGACAAAATATTTTTTGGCGCCAAGAACATCTGCAACAAATACAAGCGTCATAGATGACGCAACTATGTGAAAATTCTCGGCGCCAACTAAGACGCCGGAAATGACGAAAATACGTCAACAAACTTAATTCTCGCGCCAAAAAGTCTTGCGCCAAGAATGACGCAATAAATTATAGCATTTTGCGCACCCGCGAGCCTAACAGCCCGCAATTTAGAAGAAAGTCAATTTGAAAATTCTTGGTAAGCAAAAAAAAATTTTTTTTTAATTTTTTTATATGCATTTCCCAAATGAAACTGACAGTCTGCAAAAAGGAAATATACTGATAAACCTGAATCATGGCAAATATAAGTACAAACAATATATTTAGAACTTTACATTTAAAGTGCCAAACCATAGCTGAGAGTGTCTAAATAAAGGAAAACCTACTTACCAAAAGACACTCATCTACATAAAGTAGATAGCCAAACCAGTACTGAAACGAGAATCAGTAGAGGTAATGGTATATAAGAGTATATCGTCGATCTGAAAAGGGAGGTAGGAGATGAATCTCTACGACCGAAAACAGAGAACCTATGAAATAGATCCCCGTTAGGATGACCATTGCATTCAATAGGTAATACTCCCTTCACATCCCTCTGTCATTCACTGTACTCTGAGAGGAACCGGGCTTCAGCATGCTGAGAAGTGCATATCAACGTAGAAATCTAGCACAAACTTACTTCACCACCTCCATAGGAGGCAAATTTTGTAAAACTAAATTGTGGGTGTGGTGGGGGGGGTATTTATAGGCATTTTGAGGCTTGGGAAACTTTGCCCCTCCTGGTAGGAATGTATATCCCATACGTCACTAGCTCATGGACTCTTGCCAATTACATGAAAGAAATAAAGGCAACTATATGGTAATTCTGGTAGAAAACGGACAAGAAATGGCAATCTGCTATATCCAATTGGTGTGTCGAAGTCCGTATGACTGTTAATATTATAGATACAAGTAAATGATGTAAATGAAAGTTAAAAGTGTGGATAGAAGTCTGCAACCTTTTGGTAATAAGGCAAAATGTCAGTACAAATATGGACCAAATTGTCTCTTATATAGCGTCCGTTTTGTAATCTAGGTGGAGTATTCCCATACATTCCAGTTAGTAAGGTGGATCACTAAAGTCACTGACCGGTCAGAAATAAGTTAAAACATCGATGATGGAATAGTGAATGTGTTATCAAACGTACCTGACAGACTTAGTGGCTGCGAGCGGCTCTGATGCTGTTACCACGCTCTCAACTGAGCAATCAGTTGTGAGCACTTCACGCTGAGTTTCCCTTCACTCCCAAGCGTGACTCCAGCGTCTTTACTGTCGGCGTGTACGTTTCTTCTTCACCTGACTAGTTCATCCAATCCGGATAGCGGAAAAGCATTCCAAATTTGAAAACACTCAGTCGTGTTCCAAACAGCAAAAATATGTATTATAATTATCGTACTGGGTAATTCACAGGTTGTAAGTCATTCATCTACGCGTTTAGGCACGTTGTGCCTTCATCAAGATGACTTATAATAGGTCCCAATCCTCTTTTTATGGGCTTTTTTAGTACCGCCTTTTTAACTATATGTTACCATTTTCAATAAACTTTATTCATCGAACAATGTCCATTTCAAGCCGATCCATATATCATTTGCTGGTCTTATTATTTATTACTTGTATCAAATGCCATATTTCCCAGATTAATACATCAAATATTTTCAAAATGTCAAATAAGTATTATAATTGGTATGACTTATAGAAAGTGAGTGGTACTTTCTGTCTTTTAGCCATAATTTATTATACATTTTTCTACATTTTGCTATAGAAAATAATATCTCAAGTTTATGAAAACTAAGAATTTAAAATTTGGTGGAAGAAAAAATACTAGTACACACAATCTCTAATCTAAATAACTATAACCCCTATACTAACTATTCACTTAAGATTCTCAATTCACCCAATAGTTATAAAAACAATGAAGGAATCTGGTCTAACATTATGTGTCCCACAGATCATATATTATATTATGGTTGTAGGTATCAAAATAATACGTCTATAAAAGGCAGAATAGCAGATTAGGATATACATATAAAATTTTAAAATTCATGTTTTTGGGTCTTCTATAGATTACTCTAAATAAAAAATCTCTGATTTATTAATAGCTCATGATTCTACAGTAGAAAATAGAATAATTAATAATAATTAAAAGATATTAATACCAAGGGTTAAAAATATTATACTAATCAATTGATGGAATTTGTATTAAATAAAGAATACCAGATATATATATAAGCCAAATTAAAAATAAAAAAATTACCAAAATATTTCTTATTATATAAAATTCCTTTAAAACTTTCCAAAACAGAAATTTCTTTTTAAAATAGCATATATTTAAAAAAGTTTGTCTTAATATCTATAATATCATTAGTTAAAAGGGTTGAGATCAAGTTCAGCATTTAGTCCCCCTGGGGTCAGAGTAGCAACGTTAAAAATTAGTTCTGCTTCTGCCAATAAAAGCTGTTTCATTATGTTTCCTCCTCTATGGAGTTTCACCTTTTTAACACCCCAATACAATAAACCTTCAGTTTTCTGTCCATGGAAATCTTTAAAATGTTTGGAAAGTAAGTGATCCTCATATCCCCATTCTATATTAAGAAGATGTTGTCTTATCCTACCCCTTACCAGTCTGCTCGTCTGTCCAAAATATTGTTTTTTGCAAGGACATTGTATCATGTATACAACATTTTTGTCAGAGCATCTAATAGTTTCTCTAATTTTGACTTTTGAATCAGAATTACTGGCTTCTATCATTTTGCATTTTGTACTGAAACCACAGGCTTTGCACTGGTGACATGGGTAGAACCCTTCGAGTTTATTACCATGTATATCTAAGTTATGGCTTTTACCTTTTCTAAACTCACTAGGGGCTAGAATAGATTTTAATGTTTTGGCTTTTCTGTAGATGATCTTAGGTTTATTCTCTGTGATTTCACTCAGAATTGGGTCTTTCTGGACTAAATGCCAATGTTTGTGAATAATTTTTTTGATTAGTTTAAAATCTGCACTATATTGTGTGATGAATGTGGTTTCAAAGTCTTTAGGGTTGGATTGTTTTTTTTCTTTTTTACTAGTAAGCGTGTTTCTTTCTATTTTTTCCACACTTTGTATGGCTTCCGTTATATATTCCTCATTGTAACCTTTTTCTACGAATCTTTCTTTCAGTACATTAGCTTGACTCCTATAATCATCAATGGTAGAGCAATTTTTCCTTAATCTTAAAAATTTACCTTTCCGGACATTAAGCTTCCATTGATCAAAATGACAACTGTTAAAATGTATATAATTATTTGTATCTACTTTTTAAAAAAACGTTTTGGTCTGAATTTTGTTGTTAATAATTTCAATAGTGAGATCTAGAAAATCAATTGTTCTAACATTATAGTCATATGTGAAGGTTATTCCCCAATCATTCCTGTTGATATCTTCCATAAATAAATTTAGTAGATCCTGAATTTGGAAAGGAGGGGAGGATCTACTAAATTTATTGGAGTCACGCTTGGGAGTGAAACTCAGCGAGAAAGTGCTCACAACTGATTGCTCCGTTGAGAGCATGGTAACAGCATCGGAGCCGCTCGCAGCCATTCGCAGCCACTAAGTCTGTCAGGTACATTTGATAACACATTCACTATTCCATCATCAATGTTTTAACTTATTTCTGACTGGTCAGTGACTTTTGTGATCCACCTTACTAACTGGAACGTATGGGAATACTCTACCTAGATTACAAAACGGACGCTATATAAGAGACAATTTGGTCCGTATTTGTACTGACATTTTGCCTTATTACCAAAAGGTTGCAGACTTCGATCCACACTATTAACTTTCATTTACATCATTTACTTGTATCTATAATATTAACAGTCATACGGACTTCGACACACCAATTGGATATAGCAGATTGCCATTTCTTGTCCGTTTTCTACCAGAATTACCATATAGTTGCCTTTATTTCTTATCTATTAGACAGATTTTATGATGTTATTTATCGCTATGTTATTTATTTAGAGGTACTATCATATCATATTTTATTGTCCATTTATTTAGTTATTTATTGATGTGGCCACATCTTACTTGTTATTGATTTATTTAGTTGCATATTTTAGAGTCTTATAGCACTGCATGAACTTTTTCAATTTTAGATCTTGTGCATATATGTTATTAAATTGATTTTGATCTTGGTACTATTAATTGATGGTTAGTTCATTTATTTATATATCTACTACAGTTTTTTTTTTATATATCCCTTTATATGCTTCTCCTTTTTTAGGTCTTATATTTATATTATATTGACATATCTATATTTCTTATATATTCATATTTATCGATATATTTTTTTATATTTATACTGCTATGAGCTCAGCCTAGTGCGCCACTCTATAACCCACTTTTTCCAAGATTCACACTATACCATTATTTTATTTATATCTCATGTTTTGAAAAACTGAAGAAATGCATTTTTTATACACTCTATAGCAAACAGAAGGGGTTATCCTCATATAAATAAGGGGCTTTCATCTGAGCATAGGAGGCCCCATGAGCCGCTGTGTAAATAAACGCACATTTATTCACGCCAGAGTATCACTATTACCACAGTCACCACTTTAACACCTATATAGGGGCTTTATTTTTTTAAGAGGGGCTTTAAAACAAGGGGTCTTTCATAAGGGTATGTATACATTTAAAAATAGCGTGTTTTTTTTTTTAAATGCTGCTTAAACTTTAACCCCCAAGACACACACAGTTTGAAAGGTTATCACATTCTCTTTACAACGGTCAGTCTTGGGGGGTATCCAGAGCTTACGGGAGCTGAGATCGAGAGGTTTGAATACCAACCCCTCCATCTAACACCCTTAAGACTTACTGGCACGTCAGGGTTTCATGGGCTTGGTGACGATTGGTAAAGTGCAGATGGGGTGTAATACGGTTTTTAAAAGCACCACGCCCCCCCCATGACGATGCATGGCCATCATCAAGTCTAAATACATTGTGCGAATGATAGTATCACTATTTGCACTTAAAGGGTTAATGTGTTAGCTATTTATTTATTTTTACTTAAAGAGCCATTGAGCTAGGGTTTTTCAAGTCAAATCCATTCGATTAAATAACAGAGCACATTTGGGACAACATGAAATCCGTATTCCATTAACTCTGTCATTTTTCCCTATCACTTTGCTGCTGTATCTTTTTGCACCCATGAAGGTCTTTAAAAACCCCAGTGCATTGTGTGCTTAAATAGAGTTTCTGTTATATCTTTACTTATTAATTAGGCATGGGTATTTGGATGCCTCAGAATGTGGAAGAAAGAGGCCGCTCGCACTTTTTGGAGACTTATTTCTTCTTCTGAAAGTGCAATAAGATCAGGGCAAATCCAAATCTTAGTGTGTTGCCCTCAGAGGAATCCTAAACCTCTGAATACACGTCTATTATTAACAACATTTTTTAACTAAACAACGGAGGTTAAAGAGACTGTATACACAGTGTAAATACATAAAGCTTCACCCCCGGGAATGCTCTGGCGTCATGTTGTGGGATTAAAAATATTTTATATCTTTTTTTGCAGCGTCTATCGATTAGAAATGGCCGCTAAATTTCTCCATCCCCATTAAGTCCTCCCCTTTATACTAGTGCTTGTTATACCACATGACGTTACAACGTTGTGCACAAGTGTGTGTATCCTGTAGTTTTTAACAGCAAAAGAGCAGGGGGACGATGTCAATACTGCACCATATTTTCACGATGCAACTTCCTGTGCAAGCGCAAATTCACATAAAACAAACCTAGAAGAGTATTTGTGAGTCGTTTGCGTTTGGCTAATGCTTCAAATATAGAAAGAACCAAAAGCAAGGTGTGGGAAGAGTCTGGCACCATTTTTAATCGATAGACGGCACAGAAAAACTAAATTTATGCTTACCTGATAAATGTATTTCTTGATACGGTAAGTCCACAGATTGTCATCAATTACTGTTGGGAATATCACTCCTGTCCAGCAGGAGGAGGCAAAGAGCGCCACAGCAAAGCTGTTAAATATCACTCCCCTACCCACAATCCCCCAGTCATTTGACAAAAGGGAAAGGAGAGAAAGGAAGTAACACAAGGTGCAGGGGTGCCGGAGGTTTATATAAAAAGAAAGTGTCTGAATACAGGGCGGGCCATGGACTCACTGTGTCAAGAGATAAATACATTTATCTATCAGGTAAGCATAAATTTAGTTTTCTTTCTAATGACACAGTGAGTCCACAGATCATCATCAATTGCTGTTGGGACACAGATGATAAGGGAGGGACAAGACAGGAACCTAAACAGAAGGCACCACTGCTTGAAGAACCTTTCTCCCAACAGAAGCCTCAGCAGAGGCAAAAGTATCGAATTTATAGAATTTGGAAAAAGTGTGCAAAGATGACCAAGTTGCAGCCTTGCAAATCTGTTCCACAGAAGCTTTATTTTTGAAGGCCCAGGAAGAAGAAACAGCCCTTGTGGAATGAGCTGTGATTTTCTCAGGAGGTTGCTGTCCAGCAGTCTCATATGCCAAGCAAATAACGCTCTTCAGCCAAAGGGAAAGTGAAGTAGCCGTAGCTTTCTGACCCTTGCGTTTCCCAGAAAAGCAAACAAACAATGCAGAAGACTGACTAAATTCCTTAGTTGCCTGCAAATAAAATTTTAGCGCTCGCACAACATCCAGATTATGCAACAAGCGTTCTTTGTGAGAAGGAGGATTAGGACACAAAGAAGGTACAACGATTTCCTGATTAATATTCTTGACCGAAACAACCTTGGGCAGGAAAACCAAACTTAGTACGCAGAACCACCTTATCAAAGTGAAATATAAGATAAGGGGAATTACACTGTAAAGCAGAGAGTTCAGAAACTCTTAAAACAGAGGAAATAGCAACAAGAAACAAAAAATCCAAGATAACATCTTATATCTAAAGAATGCATAGGCTCAAAAGGAGCCTGTTGTAAGACTTTAAGAACAAGGCTAAGACTCCATGGACGAGTAACAGGTTTAAACACAGGCCGAATTCTAACCAAGGCCTGACAAAGCAATTACACGTCTGGCACATCTGCCAAGCGCTGATGTAACAAAATAGACAATGCCCAAATCTGACCCTTTAGAGTACTTGCCGACAAACCTTTCTCCAGACCTTCCTGGAGAAAAGACAAATCCTAGGGATCCTTACTCTACTCCAAGAGTATCCTTTGGATTCACACCAATACAAGTATTAACACCAGATCTTATGGTAAATCCTGCGAGTCACAGGCTTACGAGCCTGAATCAAGGTCTCAATAACCGACTCTAAAAATCCACGCTTAGATAAAACCAAGCGTTCAATCTCCAAGCAGTCAGCTTCAGAGAAATGAGATTTGGATGAAGGAAGGGACCCTGAAGTAGAAGGTCCTTCCTCAGAGGAAGTCTCCAAGGTCGAAAGGATGATATTTCCCCTAGGTCTGCATACTAAATCCTGAAAGGCCACACCGGTGCTATGAGAATTACAGACGCCCTCCGCTGCTTGATTCGAGCAATGACTCTTGGAAGGAGAGCTAATGGAGGAAACAGGTATGCTAGACTGAAGTTCCAAGGAACTGTCAGAGCATCGATCAGAAATGCCTGAGGATCTCTTGACCTCGAGCCGTATCTCGGACGTTTGGCATTCTGATGAGAAGCCATGAGATCCAACTCCAGCTGCCCCCACTTGAGGGTTAAGCTGCAAAACACATCCGAATGAAGTTCCCACTCCTGCTCAGAAGATCTGCTTCCCAATTGTCCACTCCTGGGATGTGGATCACAGAAAGACAGCAGTTGTGGGTCTCTGCCCACTGAATAATTCGGGCCACCTCTGTCATGGCCAAGGAACTTTGAGTTCCCCCCTGGTGGTTGATGTAGGCCACCAAGGTTATGATGTCCGACTGGAATCTGATATGCCGGCCTAAGGCTAACTGAGGCCAGGCTAGAAGAGCATTGAAGATTCCTCTCAGCTCCAAGATGTTTATGGGCAGGACTGACTCCTCCTGGATCCATAAGCCCTGAGCCTTCAACGAGATCCATACTGCTCCCCAACCTAGAAGGCTGGCATCCATCGTCACAATCACCCAGGAGGGTCTGCGGAAGCAAGTACCCTGGGAGAGATGATGCTGAGAAAGCCACCATGGAAGAGAGTCTATTGACGCCTGATCTAGATCTACATGCAGAGACAGGTCTGTATAGTCCTCATTCCATTGTCTGAGCATGCATAACTGCAGAGGTCTGAGATGGAACCGAGCAAACGGAATGATGTCCATTGAAGCCACCATCAGATCGATAACCTCCATACATTGAGCCACTAATGGCCGTGGAAAGGACTGAAGGGCAAGACAAGGGTAGAAAATCTTTTTTCTGACCTCCGTCAGAAAAATCTTCATTAAAAGGGAGTCTATTATGGTCCCCAAAAATACGACCCTTGTAGCTGGAGCCAGAGAACTTTTTTCCCAATTCACCTTCTATCCATAGGATTGAAGAAAAGACAACAAGATCTCTGTATGAGATTCTGCTTGTTGAAAAGATGACGCCTGAACCAGAATGTCATCCAGATAAGGTGCCACTGCAATGCCCCAAAATCGAAGCACAGCTAAAAGAGCCTCCAGAACCTTTAAAAAAAATTCTGGAAACTGTGTTTCCGAAAGGAAGGGCCACAAACTGGAAATGATTGTCCAAAAAGGCGAATCTCAGAAACTTGTGATGGTCCCTGTGAATGGGAACATGAAGGTATGCATCCTTTAGGTCTATGGTTGTCATGAACTGACCCTCTTGTACCTAGGGAAGAATGGAGCGTATAGTCTCCATCTTAAAGGATTGCACTCTGAGAAACTTGTTTAAACATTTTAGATCTAGGATTGGTCAAAAGTTCCCTCCTTTTTGGGAACTACGAACAGATTCGAGTAAAATCCCAGACCCCTTTCCTGAAAGGGAACTGGAACTATTACCCCCAGGGCTGTAAGGTCCTTGACACTGTAAGAATGCCTCTCTTTTTATCTGGTCTACAGATAATCTGGAGAGGAGAAACCTGTTTCTGGGAGGAAAAGATTTGAAGTCTATTTTTTATCCCTGGGATACAATGTCCACTGCCAGGGAATCTGGTACATCTCTTATCCAAGCCTGGGAAAAAAGAGAGAGTCTGCCCCCTACAAGATCCGCTCCCGGATCAGGGGCCAACCCTTTATGCTGACTTGGATTCAGCTGAAGGCTTTTTAGATTGCTTTCCCTTATTCCAGGACTGGTTGGTCTTCTAGGAAGGCTTGGCTTGATCTTGCTTGGAGGAAGGGGAGGAAGACTTGCCTTTAAAGTTACGAAAGGAACGAAAATTACTCTGACGTCCCTTCTGCTTATTCTTTTTATCTTGAGGAAGAAAATAACCCTTCCCTCCAGTAATATCTGAGATAATTTCTGCCAAACCAGGTCCAAACAAGGTCCAAACAAGGTCTTACACTTGTAAGGAATAGCCATGAGCTTAGATTTAGATGAAACATCCACAGACCAGGACTACAACCACAAGGCCCTGCTCACTAGGACCGCAAAACCAGAAATTTGGGCTCCCAGTTAAATAACCTGTAAGGAAGCATCTGTAATGAAGGAATTGGTTAACTTGAGAGCCTTAATCAAGTCCTGTGTCTCATCAAGAGGGGTATCCATTAAAAGAGATTTAGACAATGCATCAAACCAGTAAGCCGCAGCGCTGGTAACAGTGGTGATACACACCGCAGGTTGCCATTGTACACCTTGGTGGACATACATCTTTTTTAGTAAAGCCTCCAATTTTTTATCCATTGGATCTTTAAAAGAACAAACTATCCTCTATGGGAATATTAGTCCTCTTGGCCAAAGTGGAGATCACTCCTTCTACCTTAGGAACCGTCTGCCATGACTCCTTAATAGAATCCCCTATAGGAAACATCTTCTTAAAAATAGGAGATGGAGAACACCAGATCTTTCCCATTCTCGAGCAATAATCTCCGCAGCATGGTCAGGAACCAGACAAATCCTCCACCACGGAGGGAACATCAAGGTATTTGTTCAATTTACTAGACTTTTAGGATTGACTACGATAGTTGTGTCGGAGTCGTCCAAAGTAGCCAAAACCCCCTTAAGTAATAAGTGAAGGTGTTCTATCTTAAATCTGAAGGATACCACTTGAGGATCAGAACAAGGAATTACACTGTCTGAGTCTGAGATTTCCCCCTCAGATGCTACCGACATATCTTTTTCCTCAGGCTTATGGGAAGCGACACTCTGAATAGCCAGAACTTGATCAAATATTTTATCTCTATAGCTTAAAGTTCTCTCAATGCATGAGGAACAAAAAGGAACTGGGGGTTCCACCTGACCATCAAAACATAACTGACAAGCAGCAACTTTGCCTAGGATAATGGTTTGAAAAGCCTCTTGATCCATCTTATGTAATAAATAAGGATAAAGTATAAAAATTATTTATTTGAAAATAAAAAATAAATGTGTACTGTGTCTTTAAATAGAAATGTGTGTTAGCGCAACAAACCAAATAGACCTCAGGCTACCTATACACCTCAATAGCTTTACTGAGGTGCCTACCTGTACTGCAGCTCACAGAGTGACTTCCCTCACAGAAGAAACAATCCTCTTTTTCAAATACAGAGCGGTTACAGAGCCCTAACTGCCTAAAAAAACGGCTTACAGCAGTAATCTCCATAACCAAAAGTTAAAGTATAAAAACTACTATAACACACTGAGCCACCATAAATCACCTCACAGTCTCAATGCCCAAACTGCCTAAAAGAAACCCCAAACATGAAGGTTTAATAAAGTCCCATATTAAATAAGACAGTTTTTAGCTGTAACAAGTGCCAGCAATCTCCTTGCAAAAGAAAATTAAAAGGGCACTTACCTGAAAGTGCTGTCCGGCAGCAGAACAGCTCACCTGGTTTGAGAGGGTGCAGCACCTCACATGGACCTGTGAAGAGAGAAAAACTGAGTAAACCTACTCAGGTTTTCTAGTTAGGGTAGCAGATTCTTGAGAAAACGCAGTGAGGATTGTACCTCACAAGTTCTTAAGTGCTCAAAAGCCACCACTGCCCTACTGCAGAGGCTGATGTGGATTAAGGCTAGACCCCAGAAAAGAACAGAGTAAGCTTACCCTGCTAAAAAAATAATAAAATTTTGATTGAAGAAAACTTCTCATCAGACACCTAAACATCACCTCCTCCTTGCACTACAGAAAAAAGGGAATGACTGGGGATTGTGGGTAGGGAAGTGATATTTAACAGCTTTGCTGTGGTGCTCTTTGCCTCCTCCTGCTGGTCAGGAGTGATATTCCCAACAGTAATTAGAGATGATTTGTGGACTCACCATGTAATTAGAAAGAAAAGAAAATTTATGCTTACCTGATAAATTTATTTATTTTTTGATGCGATGAGTCCACGGATCATCTTAATTACTAATGGGATATTCACCTCCTGGTCAGCACCACAGCAGAGCTGTTAAATAGCTCCTCCCTTCCCTCCCACTCCAGTCATTCGACCGAAGTTAAGGAAAGAAAGGAAAAGCCAAGGTGCAGAGGTGTCTGAAGTTTACAATAACCCACAACCTGGCTTACAAGAACAGGGCGGGCCGTGGACTCATTGTGTCAAAAAATAAATAAATTTATCAGGTAAGCATAAATTTTCTTTGTTATGACTAATGGGATTCAATACCCAAGCTAGAGTACGCAGATGATACGGGAGGGACAAGACAGGGAACCTAAACGGAAGGCACCACTGCTTGAAGAACCTTTAACCCAAAAACGGCCCCAGCCGAGGCAAAAGTGTCAAATTTATAAAACTTGAAATGTGAATAGAGGACCAAGTAGCAGCCTTGCAAATCTGTTCCACAGAAGCTTCATTTTTGAATGCCCATGAGGAAGCAACAGCCCTCGTGGAATGAGCGGTAACCCTCTCGGGAGGCTGCTGTCCAGGAGTCTCATATGCAAAACGTATGATACTCTTCAGCCAAAAAGAAAGAGAAGTAGCCGTAGCTTTCTGTTCCTTACGTTTGCCTGAGAAAATCACAAACAAAGAAGAAGACGGACGAAAGTCGCCTGCAGGTAAAACTTTAAAGCACGGACCACGTTTAAATTGTGCAGAATTCGTTCTTTCTGAGAAGAAGGATTAGGACACAAAGAAGGAACAACAATTTCCTGATTAATGTTCCGATCAGAAACAACCTTAGGAAGAAATCCTAATTTTGTACGTAAAACTACCTTATCTGAATGGAAAATAAGGTAAGGAGACTCGTACTGCAATGCCGAGAGCTCTGACACTCTACGAGCCGAAGAAATAGCAACAAGAAATAAAACCTTCCAAGATAACAACTTGATATATAAGGAATGCATAGGCTCAAACGGATCCTGACCAAGGCCTGACAAAATGATTGTACATCGGGAACATCCGTCAGACGTTTGTGTAACAAAATACATAAGGCCGAGATTTGACCCTTTAGGGAACTCTTCGACAAGCCTTTCTCCAAACCTTCTTGGAACCCTAACTCTACTCCATGAGTAGCCCTTGGATTCACACCAATAGAGATATTTACGCCAAATGTTATGGTAAATTTTTCTAGTTACAGGCTTACAAGCCTGAATCATGGTCTCTATGACCGAGTCAGAAAACCCCCGCTTGGATAAAATTAAGCGTTCAATCTCCAAGCAGTCAGCTTCAGAGAAACTAGATTTGGGTGAAGGAAGGGTCCCTGAATCAGAAGGTCCTTCCTCAATGGAAGTCTCCAAGGTGGCAGAGATGCCATCTCCAACAGATCTGCATACCAAATCCTGTGAGGCCAGGCCGGTGCTATGAGGATCACTGAGGCCCTCTCCTGTTTGATTCGAGCAATTACCCAAGGAAGAAGAGTAAACAGAGGAAATAGGTATGCTAGACTGAAGGTCCAAGGGACTGTCAGAGCATCTATCAGCTCCGCCTGGGGATCCCTGGACCTCAACCCGTATCTCGGGAGCTTGGCATTCTGTCGGGATGCCATGAGATCCAATTCCGGCTGACCCCACTTGAGAATAAGGCTGGAGAATACTTCCGGATGGAGTTCCGACTCCCCTGGATGAAAGGTCTGCCTGCTCAGGAAGTCCGCCTCCCAGTTGTCCACCCCTGGGATATGGATCACTGATAGACAACAAGAGTGGGCTTCCGCCCACTGGATTATTTTGGTTACCTCTGTCATCGCTAAGGAACTACTCGTTCCTCCCTGATGATTGATATAAGCCACTGAAGTTATGTTGTCCGACTGGAACCTGATAAACCGGAGTGAGGCTAACTGGGGCCAGGCCAGAAGGGCACTGAAGATTGCTCTCAGTTCTAGAATGTTTATAGGAAGAACAGACTCTGACTGAGTCCAAACTCCCTGAGCTTTTAGGGAGCCCCAGACTGCTCCCCACCACAGAAGGCTGGCGTCTGTTGTCACAATCACCCAAGATGACCTGCGAAAGACGATACAGAGACAACCACCATTGAAGAGAGTCCCTTGTCTCCTGCTCCAGAGTTATTCGAGGAGACAAGTCCGCACAATCTCTGTTCCATTGTCAGAGCATGCTTAACTGCAGAGGTCTGAAATGGAACCGAGCAAACTGGATGATGTCCATTGCCGCCACCATCAGCCCCATTACCTCCATACATTTAGCCACTGATGGACGGGGAGTAGACTGAAGGACTAGGCAAGTATCGATAATCTTTGATTTCCTGACTTCTGTCAGAAAAATTTTCATAGACAGGGAGTCTATTATGGTTCCCAAGAAGGTTACCCTTGTGTCTGGAACTAAGGAACTCTTTTCCAAATTTACCTTCAACCCGTGAGTTCTCAGAAAAGATATCACCATGTCGGTGTGAGATCTTGCTTGTTGAAAGGATGGCGCCTGGACTAGGATGTCGTCCAGATAAGGCACCACCCCAAAGCCTTGTGACCGAAGCACCGCCAACAGTGACCCCAGAACCTTTGTGAAAATTCTGGGAGCAGTAGCAAGACCGAAAGGAAGAGCTACAAACTGGAAGTGTTTGTCCTGGAAGGCAAACCTTAGGAACTTGTGATAATCCCTGTGAATAGGAACATGTAGGTATGCGTCCTTTAAATCCACAGTTGTCATAAATTGACCCTCCTGGATTAAGGGAAGAATGGAACGAATAGTTTCCATCTTGAAGGACAGAACCCTTAGAAATTTGTTTAGACTTTTGAGGTCTAAAATTGGTCTAAATTGTTCCATCCTTTTTGGGAACCACGAACAGATTGGAATAAAAACCCTGACCCGTTCCAGTACTGTAACAGGAACAATCACTCCCAGGGCGAAGAGGTCTCTTACGCATTTGTAAGAACGCCTCTCTTTTTGTCTGGTTTGCAGATAATCTTGAAAGAAGAAACCTGCCTCTGGGAGGAAAACCTTTGAACTCTAGTTTGTATCCCTGGGACACAATCTTTATTGCCCAGGGATCCTGAACATCCTGAACCCAAACCTGAGTGAAGAAGGAAAGTCTGCCCCCTACAAGATCCGGTCCCGGATTGGGGGCATGCCCTTCATGCTGTCTTGGCTTCAATAGCAGGCTTCTTGGATTGCTTTCCCTTAGTCCAAGACTGGTTAGGTCTCCATGCAGGTTTGGATTGTTTCTGCTTAGAAGAGGAAGATGAAGAATTTCCTTTGAAATCATCCTTTGTTTGTTTCTCTTATCTTGAGGGAGAAGATGACCCTTACCTCCAGTGATATCAGAAATAATTTCTGATAGACCAGGTCCAAACAAGGTCTTGCCTTGTAAGGAATAGGCAGAAGCTTAGACTTAGAGGAAACATCCGCAGACCAAGGTTTTAACCATAAGGCTCTGCGGGCTAGAATAGAGAAACCCAAAATCTTAGCTCCCAGTTTAAAAATTTGAAGGTAAGCGTCCGTAGTAAATGCCTTAGCTAGCTTCAGAGCCTTTATCCTGTCTTGGATCTCCTGCAAGGAAGTCTCAGTCCAGAGAGACTCAGACAATGCATCAAACCAATAAGCCGCCGCACTAGTGACGGTAGCAATGCACGCAGCTGGCTGCCATTGCAGACCCTGGTGAACATAAATCATCTTAAGTAGACCCTCTAACTTCTTGTCCATTGGATCTTTGAAAGCACATCTAACCTCTATGGGAATAGTAGTTCTCTTGGCTAGGGTGGAAACGGCCCCTTCCACCTTAGGAACTGTTTGCCAAGCCTCCTTGAAAAAGAGTCAGCTATGGGAAACATCTTCTTAAAAATAGGAGAGGGAGAAAAGGGTATACATGGCCTCTCCCACTCCTTAGTAATGATCTCCGAAGCTCGCTTTAGGACTGGAAATACGTCTGAGTAAGAAGGAACCTCAAAATATCTGTACAATTTACTAGACTTCATAGGGACAACCACTACAATGGAGTCACAGTCGTCCAAAGTAACCAAAGCCTCCCTGAGCAACAAGCGGAGGTGTTCTAGTTTAAACCTAAAAGTTACAACCTCCAAGTCCGTCAAAGACAATAAACATTCTGAGTCTGAGATTTCACCCTCAGATGCAACAGCAGTACCCTCCTCTTCGTGACCTTGGGAGGGTACCTCCGAAATTGCAACAATTGCATCAGAACTTACTGAATGTCTGGTTTTCCTCTAACGTTTGCCCTGCAACATTGGGAAAGCAGACAATGCATCAGAAATTGTAGAAGACATGAGAAAAGCTATGTCTTTTAAAGTAACTCCAGCGGGCGCTAGAGCAGAAGTGCAGGGCAATGCTTGTGTGGGCGGTAAAATTTGGGATGCTTGGGGAGAAAGCTGCGGCATACCTTGACCCTCGTCATTAGACTCCTGGACAGCATCCGCTTTTGAAAAATTTTGTTCAGAAAAAATCTTTTCCCTATAGGCTAAAGTCCTCTCAATACATGAGGGACAGAAAGGGACAGGTGGTTCCACATTAACATCCAAACATAAGGAGCAAGTGACGTTTTGCAAGGCTTCTTGGTCCATGCTGTTTACTATGTATGAATTAAAAAAAACTCCAAATGAATAAAAAACTTTGTACAGAAAAAAACACATTACTGCGCCTTTAAATTTAAACCTGTAACTTTTTTACTCTGCTATGTCACATAGAAATTAAAGCCCAATGAATTTCAATCAGACACCCTTACACCTCAGCAACCCTGCTGAGGCGCCTACCTGACCGCCAACCAGGATTCACTATCCCCTTCTAGTGGAACTGGGATGATCCGGTACTTCAGCAACAAAATACGTAGACAAATAGCACTAGAACCGCCTGCTCAATACATAAAAAACCATGCGGTTCTAGTGACACGCTCTTCAGCCGTCTTTGCAACAGAAGACGTGTCTCAGAGTGCTGCGCAGTTACAGGAAAGCGCGCAAAGCCGATAGGCCCACCCATCGTGGACGTTACTGTACATTTATCTCTCGAACTGCTTATTTTGCTTGATTAACCCGTTGAGAGAAATAACCACCATAGTGATGTTAAAATAAGCTTAACTCCCAGCCCCAGTGCCTGCAATTATAGCCGTCAAATTACTCTCCATACAATGAGAGTTTGATTTCCCAAACATAAAGAGCCCCTGTTAACTGAGCTTTATATGTTTCATATTGTGTAAATAAAAGTGCCCACTTTTCCTCTGAGTTTTTGATTTTGGCCCCAGAATAAAAAAGTAGCACTTATCTTACATTTGCCTGAGAGCTAAGGCAGCTCAAAGTCTTGAAAGGTCCTATCCCTCACATAGACCTGTGGAGAAATAAAAGTCTGAGTAAATCCACCTCAGGCAATAGAAGATAGGGCAACATCATAATATGAGAGGCGCAGTGAGAATTATGTCCCACAAGTTCCCATTGCTCTAAAGCCACCAAAGCCCTACTGAAGAGACTGATATGGAACCAGGCTACACCCTAGAACAAAGTAGCATACTCTGGCACTACTTTAAAAATAATAAACTCTTGATTGAATAATCTAATCTAACACCTCACTTTACCGCTTCCTATCACTAATGTAGGCAAAGAGAATGACTGGAGTGGGAGGGAAGGGAGGAGCTATTTAACAGCTCTGCTGTGGAGCTCTTTGCCTCCTCCTGCTGACCAGGTGGTGAATATCCCATTAGTAATTAAGATGATCTGTGGACTCATCGTGTCATAAAAAAGAAAAGTTATTTTTAATCCTATAGTAGTTCTTACTAAAACATCATGCAGGCAGATTGCTGGGGTAGAAGCTATACGTATAAGTTAGTGTTTACACTCATACACATATCACACACATACACTCACTTGTACCCTGTATCCCTCAGACACATCACACACATACACTCACCTGTACCCTGTATCCCTCTGACACATCACACACATACACTCACCTGTACCCTGTATCCCTCAGACACATCACACACATACACTTACCTGTAACTTGTATCCCTCAGAAACATCACACACATACACTCACCTGTACCCTGTATCCCTCAAATACATCACACACATACACTCACGTGTACCCTGTATCCCTCAGACATATCACACACATACACTCACCTATACCCTGTATCCCTCATACACATCACACACATACACTCACCTGTACCCTGTATCCCTCAGACACATCACACACATACACTCACCTCTACTCTGTATCCCTCAGACACATCACACACATACATTCACCTGTACCCTGTATCCCTCAGATACATCACACACATACACTCACCTGTACTCTGTATCCCTCAGACACATCACACACACGTACACTCACCTATAACCTGTATCCCTCAGACACATCACACACGTACACTCACCTGTACCCTATATCCCTCAGACATCACACACGTACACTCACCTGTACCCCTCAGAAACATCACACACATACACTCACCTGTACCATGTATCCCTCAGACACATCACACACATATACACTCACCTGTACCCTGTATCCCTCAGATACATCACACACATACACTCACCTGTACCCTGTATCCCTCAGATACATCACACACGTACACTCACCTGTACCCTGTATCCCTCAGACACATCACACACACATATATTTATATATATATATACACTCACCTGTACCCTGTATCCCTCAGATACATCACACACATACACTCGCCAGTGCCCTGTATCCCTCAGACATATCACACACATACACTCACCTGTACCCTGTATCCCTCAGACACATCACACACACAGACACTCACCTGTACCCTGTATCCCTCAGACACATCACACACATACACTCACCTGTACCATGTATCCCTCAGACATATCACACACATACACTCACCTGTACCCTTTATCCCTCAGACATATCACACACATACACTCACCTGTACCCTTTATCCCTCAGACATATCACACACATACACTCACCTATACCCTGTATCCCTCATACACATCACACACATACACTCACCTGTACCCTGTATCTCTCAGACACATCACACACACATACACTCACCTGTACCCTGTATCCCTCAGACACATCACACACATACACTCACCTGTACCCTTTATCCCTCAGACATATCACACACATACACTCACCTATACCCTGTATCCCTCATACACATCACACACATACACTCACCTGTACCCTGTATCCCTAAGATACATCACACACATACACTCACCTGTACCCTGTCTCCCTAAGATACATCACACACATACACTCACCTGTACCCTGTATCCCTCAGACACATCACACAAATACACTCACCTGTACTCTGTATCCCTCAGACACATCACACACATACACTCACCTGTGCCCTGTATCCCTCAGGCACATCACACACATACAAATCACACACATACACTCACCTGTACCCTGTATCCCTCAGACATATCACACACACATACACTCACCTGTGCCCTGTATCCCTCAGACACATCACACATATACACTCATCTGTGCCCTGTATCCCTCAGACACATCACACACATACACTCACCTGTACCCTGTATCCCTCAGACACATCACACACATACACTCACCTGTACCCTGTATCCCTCAGACACATCACACAAATACACTCACCTGTACTCTGTATCCCTCAGACACATCACACACATACACTCACTTGTACCCTGTATCCCTCAGACACATCAGACATATACACTCACCTGTACCCTGTATCCCTCAGGCACATCACACTCATATACTCACCTGTACCCTGTATCCCTCAGACACATCACACACGTACACTCACCTGTACCCTGTATCCCTCAGACTCATCACACACATACACTCACCTGTACCCTGTATCCCTCAGACTCATCACACACATACACTCACCTGTACCCTGTATCCCTCATACACATCACATCACATCCACTCACCTGTACCCTGTATCCCATCAGACACATCACACACATCCACTTACCTGTACCCTGTATCCCATCAGACACATCACATCCACTCACCTGTACCCTGTATCCCTCAGACACATCACACACATACACTTACCTGTACCCTGTATCCCTCACACACATACTTACCCTGTATCCCTCAGACACATCTCACACATACACTCACCTGTACTCTGTATCCCTCAGACACATCACACACATACACTCACCTGTACCCTGTATCCCTCATACACATCACACACATACACTCACCTGTACCCTGTATCCCTAAGATACATCACACACATACACTCACCTGTATCCTGTATCCCTCAGACACATCACACACATACACTCACTTGTACCCTGTATCCCTCATACACATCACACACATACACTCACCTGTACCCTGTATCCCTAAGATACATCACACACATACACTCACCTGTACCCTGTCTCCCTCAGATACATCACACACATACACTCACCTGTACCCTGTATCCCTCAGACACATCACACACGTACACTCACCTGTACCCTGTATCCCTCAGACATATCACACACATACACTCACCTGTACCCTGTATCTCTCAGACACATCACACACATACACTCACCTGTGCCCTGTATCCCTCAGACACATCACACACATACACTCACCTGTGCCCTGTATCCCTCAGACACATCACACACATACACTCACCTGTATCCCTCAGACACATCACACACATACACTCACCTGTACCCTGTATCCCTCAGACACATCACACACATACACTCACCTGTCCCCTATATCCCTCAGACACATCACACATACACTCACCTGTACCCTGTATCCCTCAGACACATCACACACATACACTCACCTGTCCCCTATATCCCTCAGACACATCACACATACACTCACCTGTACCCTGTATCCCTCAGACACATCACACACATATACACTCACCTGTACCCTGTATCCCTCAGACACATCATACACATACACTCACCTATAGCCTGTATCCCTCAGACACATCACACACATACACTCACCTATAGCCTGTATCCCTCAGACACATCACACACATACACTCACCTGTACCCTGTATCCCTCAGACACATCACACACGTACACTCACCTGTACCCTGTATCGCTCGGACACATCACACACATACACTCACCTGTACCCTGTATCCCTTAGACACATCACACACATACACTCACCTGTACCCTGTATCCCTCAGACACATCACACACATACACTCACCTGTACCCTGTATCCCTCAGACACATCACACACATACACTCACCTGTACCCTGTATCCCTCAGACACATCACACACATACACTCACCTGTACCCTGTATCCCTCAGACACATCACACACATACACTCACCTGTACCCTGTATCCCTCATACACATCACACACATATACTCACCTGTACCCTGTATCCCTCAGACACATCACACACATACACTCTCCTGTACCCTGTATCCCTCAGACACATCACACACATACACTCTCCTGTACCCTGTACCCCTCAGACACATCACACACATATACACTCACCTGTACCCTGTATCCCTCAGACACATCATACACATACACTCACCTATAGCCTGTATCCCTCAGACACATCACACACATACACTCACCTATAGCCTGTATCCCTCAGACACATCACACACATACACTCACCTGTACCCTGTATCCCTCAGACACATCACACACGTACACTCACCTGTACCCTGTATCGCTCAGACACATCACACACATACACTCACCTGTACCCTGTATCCCTCAGACACATCACACACATACACTCACCTGTACCCTGTATCCCTCAGACACATCACACACATACAATCACCTGTACCCTGTATCCCTCAGACACATCACACACACTCACCTGTACCCTGTATCCCTCAGACACATCACACATACACTCACCTGTACCCTGTATCCCTCAGACACATCACACATACACTCACATGTACCCTGTAACCCTCAGACACATCACACACATACACTCACCACAGTCCGTCATCACTAAGACACATCAAACATGTACCCTGAGTCCCTGAGACACATAACACACATACTGTATCACGTACACTCACCTGTCTCCTGTATCACTCAGGCACATACATTAACCCGTGCCCCCTTTGTCATGTCACATATGCATACACTCACCTGTGCTGAAATTTTCACACATTTCTTGTTCTGGAGCTTCCTGCTCGTCCCTTACATACAAATCGTCCGTTATCTCCACTTTTAATATGTCATCCTCTTCATCTGGACAAACACAAACAAAGGATGCACAATGTAAGTTTATTTAACTTTAATTATCTTCTACGATTTCAAAATAGAGAAAAACATGTTAGCAGCAATAAATAAGAAGGTTGTTGTAGGTTTTACATTTAATCTGCGTGATATATGCCTTGTACAGACGCCCAGCCTAGGAAACTGCTGATCACTGCATTAACTCTGGGTGTAAAAAACCTTCTGACCACCAGTGATAAACTGCTTGGTCCTTTCTTCCATAGAAAACGTCTTTCTACTTTGACACATGCCCTCCCCTTCATGTCCTACAGCTCTCCCTGACACCTACAAACTGTTCGACCTCACTGCTTTGGTTCCCAGATTTTTTTTTACTTTGAATATTTTTTTACTGGTAAGATACAATCTAAATAAGGGTGACCCAATCATAACACACAATTTAAGCATTTTTCTCCCTCCATATTGTAGATATATTTTAGTCGAGGCACTTGCAGCCTTGTCCCAAGCAGTTGGGCGAAACTGGCAAGTGCCCCTATCTAGTCACCGTGGGTTGTGCAAATAGCAGCACTCAAACAACTCCTGCACAAACTTAATATATTTGGTTGCATGTTGTAGGCAGAAAAAGGTTATGTAATCACAGGATCACATGATCTGTTTATTTAAATGGTCATTTTGTTGCTATACTAGAACTGTGCAAATAACCGGAATTCCGCGCACCTACGCGTTTTGTCTCAGTAAATACTTGTTTCAGGTGAAAATAGATTGCAGTACTTGTCATGCACGATCATCTTAAAAAAAAGGCTCTCATACTTATTAACCATGTACTGCCTTTTACCCTCCTACCAGCATTAATAAGCTTTTAAATTTATAACTGAGGCTTTAGGGGAAACCTACAGGTTATGCCTAGACAAGTACATACACCACAGTCTACAAGGTCAACGGATAGGAAAAAAATGTGGTGTCAGATACCCTGAAGGTCAAGTATATGTTCCCATCGCACTCTGCAAAGGATTGTGGAGCGTTTTTTCACTGAGGTAGCAGCAAATCAGAGAACGCTGAGTGAGTGTGCGGGCGGAATATGCTGCAAAGACGTAGTGAGCACAGCATGATTGGTCGTATCTGACCTATAAGAACACTAGGCAGCACACAGAGAACAGCTACAGAGCTACGTAGAAGAAAATACACAATTTTGCACAGAATAACACATCAGTAGTGATGTCGCGAACTGTTCGCCGGAGAACAGTTCCCGGCGATCTTAGCTTGTTTGCCGCGGCGGGCGAACATATGCGATGTTCGATCCGCCCCCTATTCGTCATCATTGAGGAAACTTTGACCCTGTATCTCACAGTCTGAAGACACATTTCAGCCAATCAGCAGCAGACACTCCCTCACAGACCCTCCCAGCTCCTGGGCAGCAGCCATTTTAGATTCATTACGATCCTGCATTCTTAGTGAGAGGAGGTTTAGTGCTGCTGCTGATTTAGAGTCCACTACAGTCCTGAAGGACTCATCTAATCTCTGCTGTAAGGACAGCACCCCAAAAAGCCCTTTTTAGGACTAGAACTTCAGCCCAAAAAGCCCTTTTTAGGGCTAGAACTTCAGTCGTTTTTTTTTTTGGTGTAATTTTATTTGCATTTGCCTGCCTGTCAGCCTGTGTGTGAGGCTCACAGCATATACTGTGATTAGTGCCACCACTGATATCTGCTTAACATTAGTGTAAATTTAAAAAAAAAAAACTTTTACATCATTTTGCTAGTGTAATCTAATTTAATTTTCCATCAGGCCTGTGTGTCAGGCCCACATCATATACTGTGATTAATAGCTCTGTTTTCCACCACTTATATCTGGTGTAACATTAGTGTAAATTTAAAAAAAAAAACTTTTACATCAGTCTTCTAGTGTTATTTAATTTTAGTTGCCAGGCCAGCCTGCCACTAGTGCCAGCCTGTGTGTCAGGCTGCCAGCATATACTGTGCCTACTTCCATCCTCAGTGCCACCACTCCTATCTGTTGTAACATTAGTGTAACTTTTTTAAAAAAACAACTTTTACATCAGTCTGCTAGTGTAATCTAATTGAAGTTGCCTGCCTGCCAGCGTGTGTGCCAGGCCCACTTGCCAACTAGTGCCACCAATCATATTTGTTATAACAGTATTGTAAATATTTAAAATAAAAACTTTTTTGACTGTGAATCATCAGTCTGCTAGTGCAATTGAATTGCAGTTGCCTGCCAGCGTGTGTGCCAGGCCCACTTGCCAACTAGTGCCACCAATCATATTTGTTATAACAGTATTGTAAATATTTAAAAAAAAAACTTTTTTGACTGTGAAACATCAGTATGCTAGTGTAATCTAATTGAAGTTGCCTGCCTGCCAGCGTATTTGCCAGGCCCACTTGCCAACTAGTGCCACCAATCATATTTGTTATAACAGTAGTGTAAATATTTTTAAAAAAAAAAAACGTTTTTGACTGTGAAACATCAGTCAGCTAGTGTACTCTAATTGCAGTTGCCTGCCTGCCTGCCAGCGTGTGTGCCAGGCCCACTTGCCAACTAGTGCCACCAATCATATTTGTTATAACAGTAGTGTAAATATTTAATAAAAAAACTTTTTTGACTGTGAAACATCAGTCTGCTATTGTAATCTAATTGAAGTTGCCTGCCAGCGTGTGTGCCAAGCTCCATTTGCCAAGTTAGTGGCACCACTCATATTTGTTGTAACAGTAGTGTAAATATTTCAAACAAAAACTTTTTTGACTGTGAAACATCAGTCAGCTAGTGCAATCTAATTGCAGTTGCCTGCCTGCCAGCGTGTGTGCCAGTCCCACTTGCCAACTAGTGCCACCAATCATATTTGTTATAACAGTAGTGTCAATATTTAATAAAAAAACTTTTTTGACTGTGAAACATCAGTCTACTATTGCAATCTAATTGAAGTTGCCTGCCAGCGTGTGTGCCAGGCTAGTGTTGCCAAGTTAGTGGCACCACTCATATTTGTTGTAACAGTACTTTTAATATTTAAAAAATAAACATTTTTGACTTTGAAACATCAGTCTGCTTTTTTGTGTCAGGCTCACAGCGTATACAGTGCCCACTTGCCCAGTGCCACCACTCATATCTTGTTTAATAGTAGGGTAAGTGTACATTTAAAAAAAATAAACTTTTTGGATTGTGAAACATCAGTCTGCTTTTTTGTGTCTGGCTCACAGCGTATACTGTGCCCACTTGCCCAGTGCCACCACTTATATCTTGTTTAATAGTAGTGTAAGTGTTCATTTAAAAAAAACCAAAAAAACTTTTTGGATTGTGAAACATCAGTCTGCTTTTTTGTGTCCGGCTCACAGCGTATACTGTGCCCACTTGCCCAGTGCCACCACTTATATCTTGTTTAATAGTAGTGTAAGTGTTCATTTAAAAAAAAACAAAAAAACTTTTTGGATTGTGAAACATCAGTCTGCTTTTTTGTGTCCGGCTCACAGCGTATACTGTGCCCACTTGCCCAGTGCCACCACTTATATCTTGTTTAATAGTAGTGTAAGTGTACATTTAAAAAAAAATGACAGGCAGAGGCAGGCCACCACGCAGGTGCCGTCGTGGTCGTGGTGCTGTGATTCCCTTAGACCCTACAACTATGCACAGTGTTCAGAGGCCACGTGCCATGGACGCGAAAAGTTCTGAGAAGGACCTAGTTGAATGGCTAACACAGGACACCCAATCTTCTACAGCTTCCGCTCCTAGTCCTAACCTTGACGCACCATCCACCTCCAGCTTAGTTTTGGGCACCTCTCAAGTGACCAGTGCCACTCACCCGCCTGCCGCCACCACCAACACTAGCACCACAGCTGCTTCACTTGATCTGTCAGAGGAGTTATTGACACATCAGTTGGAAGAAATGAGTGATGCGCAACCATCATTGACAGAGGATGTAGATAACAGTGATATGTCTCAGTCAGGCAGCATTACAGACATGGACGTACAGTGTGATGATGATGATGATGTTGTACCCGCTGCTGCTTCCTTTGTTGATTTGTCAGATACAAGTGAAGCGGTTGATGATGATGTGTCCGTGGATGTCACGTGGGTGCCCGCTAGAAGAGAAGAAGAAGAGGGGGAAAGTTCAGATGGGGAGACAGAGAGGAGGAGGAGACGAGTTGGAAGCGGGGGGAGGTCGTCGCAAGGAGCTAGTGGCACAGTCAGACAGCATGCATCGGCACCCGGGGTCAGCCAGACAGCACGCCAATCAACGCATGCTGTTGCCACCACCAGAATGCCGTCATCGCAGAGCTCAGCAGTGTGGCATTTTTTTTGTGTGTCTGCCTCTGACAACAGTGATGCCATTTGCAACCTGTGCCAAAAGAAACTGAGTCGTGGGAAGTCCAACACCCACCTAGGTACAACTGCTTTGCAAAGGCACATGGTCTCACATCACAAACGCCGATGGGAAGAACACATGAGTAGAAGCAGCACACAAACTCAAAGCCGCCATCCTCCTCCTGGTCCAGCATCTTCAGCCACGTCAACCACTGCTGTCCTCCTTACCCCCTCTCAACCATCCTCCACTCAGTCTCTCTTACGTAGCAGTTCCTGGTCATCTGCCCACAGTCAGGTGTCTGTCAAGGACATGTTTGAGTGTAAGAAGCCAATTTCCCAAAGTCACCCCCTTGCCCGGCGTCTGACAGCTGGCTTGTCTGAACTCTTAGCCCGCCAGCTTTTACCATACAAGCTGGTGGAGTCTGAGGCGTACAAAAAATTTGTTGCTATTGGGACACCGCAGTGGAAGGTACCCGGCCGAAATTTCTTTTCACAAAAGGCAATCCCCAACCTGTACTCGATTGTGCGAAAGGAAGTAATGGCATGTCTGGCACACAGCGTTGGAGCAAGGGTCCATCTGACCACTGATAGCTGGTCTGCAAAGCATGGTCAGGGCAGATATATCACCTACACTGCGCATTGGGTAAACCTGCTGACAACCTGCTGACGGCTGACAAGCATGGAATGCGTGGATCTGCAGAGGAGTTGGTGACACCGCTACGACTTGCAGGCAGGCCTGCTGCTACCTCCTCTACTCCATCCTCTTCCATAACCTCTTCCTCGGCTGAGTCCTCTTCTGCTGCTGCGTCTTGCTCCACATCAACGGCACACCCCCCCCCCCAGCTCCCCAGGTACTATTCAACATCCCGGATACGGCAGTGTCACGCCGTCTTGGGGTTGACTTGCCTGAAAGCCGAGAGTCACACCGCACCAGCACTCCTGTCCGCCCTGAACGCACAGGTGGATCAGTGGCTGACTCCGCACCAACTGGAGATTGGCAAAGTTGTTTCTGACAACGGAAGTAATTTGGTGGCGGCATTGAAATTGGGCAAGTTGACACATGTGCAGTGCATGGCACATGTGTGTAATTTGATTGTACAACGATTTGTGCATAAGTACCCATGTTTACAGGACGTCCTGAAGCAGGCCAGGAAGGTGTGTGGCCATTTCAGGCGTTCCTACGCGGCCGTGGTGCACTTGTCAGATATCCAGCGGCGAAACAACCTGCCAGTGAGGCGCTTGATTTGAGACAGCCCGACACGGTGGAATTCAACACTCCTAATGTTCGACCGCCTGCTCCAACAAGAAAAAGCTGTTAACGAGTATTTGTATGACCGGGGTGCTAGGACAGCCTCTGGGGAGCTGGGGATTTTTTTGCCACGTTACTGGACGCTCATGCGCAATGCCTGTAGGCTCATGCGTCCTTTTGAGGAGGTGACAAACCTAGTCAGTCGCACCGAAGGCACCATCATACCATTTGTTTTCTTCCTGGAGCGTGCCCTGCGAAGAGTGCTGGATCAGGCCGTAGATGAGCGTGAAGAGGAAGAGTTGTGGTGTCCATCGCCACCAGAAACAGCCTTATCAGCATCGCTTGCTGGACCAGCGGCAACGCAGGAAGAGGATTGTGAGAGGAGTCAGAGGAGGAATGTGGCTTTGAGGAGGAGGAGGAAGACCAAGCACAACAGGCATCCCAGGGTGCTCGTTGTCACCTATCTGGTTCCCGTGGTGTTGTACGTGGCTGGGGGGAAGAAGATACCTTCAGTGACATCAGTGAGGACGAGGAACAGGACATGATTAGCTCGGCATCCAACCTTGTGCAAATGGGGTCTTTCATGCTGTCGTGCCTGTTGAGGGACCCTCGTATAAAAAAGTTGAAGGAGAACGACCTGTACGGGGTGTCCACGCTATTAGACCCCCAGTATAAGCATAAAGTGACTGAAATGTTACCGAATTCCCGCAAGTCGGAAAGGATGGAGCAGTTCAAAAATAAAATTAAAAAGTATGCTTTACACAGCGTATAAGGGTGATGTCACAGCACAACGGGAATCTAACAGGGGAAGAGATGAAAGTAATCCTCCTCCTCCTCCCACGACGGCAAGGACAGGACGCTTTCCAGACGTGTTGTTGATGGAGGACATGCAGAACTTTTTAACTCCTATGCAAAGCCACAGCCCTTCGGGATCCAGCCTCAGAGAAAGACTCAACCGACAGGTAGCAGACTACCTCGCATTAACTGCAGATCTCGACACTCTGAGGAGCGATGGACCCCTTGACTACTGGGTGTGCAGGCTTGACCTGTGGCCTGAGCTATCCCAATTTGCAATCGAACTTCTGGCCTGCCCCGCTTCAAGTGTCCTGTCAGAAAGGACCTCCCAGCAGGAGGTATTGTCACTGAGAAGAGAAGTCGCCTAGGTCAAAAAAGTCTTGATTATCTCACCTTTATTAAAATGAATGAGGGATGGATCCCGAAGGGACTGACATTGTGCGATACATTAGAGTAAAAAAGGCATGATGAGATGACGAGCTGCCTTAGGCTACAAATGGTACACATGCTGCTGTATTTTATCTTCGAATGCCGGATGACTTGCGTGACTTATCCGCCAACAACTAGGGTTCAAGCCGCAATGTTTTAGGGCATTTTCTAACTGTCAAACAAACATCAATTTTTCTGGCCGCTGCTACAGCAGCGGCTGCAACAATACCTAATTTTTCAGGCATTTGTACATGCCTAATTTTTCTGGCCTCTGGTGCTGCACTGTGGCTACAAAACCCAAACCAAAAAAAAAAAGACACATAACAGTGATTAAACTGTTAAGAATAGTACTACTTAACACACCACTCATATCTGGTGGCACAGTAGATTGCACGCGCAGTGCCCCAAATTTGAAGTAGGAGGACCGACCAAGCATCTTTTTCCATCTCCCAGTTCCTAAAAATTATCTCCGGGTTCCTAAAATCGATGCCATACCTGTACTTTATTGTGAAAAAGGATGGCATATGTGGTGTTTCATGCTGTTGTGCCTGTTAAGGGTCGTGGACCATCGTATAAAAAGGCTGAAGGAGAACGACCTGTACTGGGTGTCCAAGCATGTTTTTTGTTCAATTTCCCGGTTCCTAAAAATTATCTCCGGGTTCCTAAAATCGATGCCATACCTGTACTCTATTGTGCAAAAGGATGGCATATGTGGTGTTTCATGCTGTTTCTGTTGAGGGTCGGGGACACCCGTATAAAAAGGCTGAAGGAGAACGACCAGTACTGGGTGCCCAAGCATCTTTTTCCATCTCCCGGTTCCTAAAAATTATCTCCGGGTTCCTAAAATCGATGCCATACCTGTACTGGATTGTGCAAAAGGATGGCATATGTGGTGTTTCATGCTGTTGTTTCTGTTGAGGGTCGGGGATCCTCGTATAAAAAGGCTGAAGGAGAACGACCTGTACTGGGTGTCCAAGCATCTTTTTCCATCTCCCGGTTCCTAAAAATTATCTCCGGGTTCCTAAAATCGATGCCATACCTGTACTCTATTGTGCAAAAGGAAGTAACCTTACCATGGGTCCCAGACCGCATGTTTTATTGTTATACTTTGTCAGGGTAATCATGCAGGCCATATAGACCTGCTAAGAATAGTACTACTTAACACAACCTAGTTACCATGGGTCCCAGACCGCATGTTTAATTGTTATACTTTGTCAGGGTAATTAGGCAGGCCATATAGACCTCCCCCGATAGGGGGAGTAACAGGGATTAAACTGCTAAGAATAGTACTACTTAACACAACCTAGTTACCATGGGTCCCAGACCGCATGTTTTATTATTATACTTTGTCAGGGTAATTATATATCTATCAAATCTATCTATTTATTTATCAATTCTATCTAACTATCAATCTATGTATATCTATCTATCAAATCTATCTCGTGGCCGGACTGTTTTGTGACAGCCACTTGTGTTTCGGCCAAATTTGAAGTAGGAGGACAGACCAAGCATCTTCTTCTATCTCCCTGTTCCAAAAATGCAGGCCATATAGACCTCCCCCGATAGGGGGAGTAACAGGTAGTAAACTGCTAAGAATAGTACTACTTAACACACCACGGGTCACAGACCGCATGTCTTATTGTTATACTCTGTCAGGGAAATTATATATCTATCAAATCTATCTATTTATCTATCGAATCTATCTATCAATCGTATCTATCAAATATATATTGCATCTATTGATCTATGTAATTCGTATCTATCAAATGTATATTGCATCTTTTGATCTATGTAATTCGTATCTATCAAATGTATATTGCATCGATTGATCTATGTAATTTGTATCTATCAAATGTATATTGCATCTATTGATCTATGTAATTTGTATCTATCATATGTATATTGCATCTATTGATCTATTTAATTTGTATCTATCATATGTATATTGCATCTATTGATCTATTTAATCTATGTATCTATCTATCAAATCTATCTATCTCGTGGTTGTGCAAATGGACTGTTTGCGATTGTTTGTGGTGCGTTACACGGGGAGTTTGGTCTGTCACTGTGAAGCGGGCGTAACCCTTACACTACCTGATCGATACAACATCATACCTGATGTTTTAAAGCACGTTATTCCAAACAATTTAGGAATGTTAGGTGATTTAGGCCCTTTATGGGTTAAAACCAGACTCTGCATCAACTATGTAATTTTCCGTGGGAGTTTTGCCATGGATCCCCCTCCGGCATGCCACAGTCCAGGTGTTAGTCCCCTTGAAACAACTTTTCCATCACTATTGTGGCCAGAAAGAGTCCTTGTGGGTTTTAAAGTTCGCCTGCCTATTGAAGTCAATGGCGGTTCGCCTGGTTCACGAACATTTGCGGAAGTTCGAGTCCGCCATTCGCGAATCAAAATTTTTAGGTTTGCGACATCACTACACATCAGTAGGGTTGGCAAAATAAGCAGGATTAAAAGGCACGCACAGTCATCTGAATATTAACAAGAGGTTTCTTATCCGATATGTTATGGGGCCAGATACGGTACTCACTGAGAGATCACAATTCATACTTTATTATAACTCTTTATAGCACTTTCTTTTCATTTCGTTATTTAACTTATTTTACAATGAATTGCTTAAAATTCTAATACTGATCAATGCTTTTTTTTTTCTAAATGGATCTAAAACGATCTCCCTTATTGGCTGCTTGGTGCAGAAATAGTTCACATAATCCCAAGAAAAAATTGATGTTGTTAAAGGGACAGTCTAGACCCAATACATCATTTTGATGACTGCTTGTTACATAGACGTGCGCTGCTAAACTGTCATACAAGAAAACAGCTAACAAGAAGAAAGCTGTGGGCGGAGCTTGGCGGCCATTTTCAGCTGCTAACAAACGGTTATTAAGTTTCATGTACTTCTTACAGCTTATAGATGTACAAACCATTACAAGATGCTTGTCTGGTGTGTAACAATGAGTGATGAAGAATAAGTATTGTGTCTAGACTGTCCCTGTAAATACTCTGTCCACTCCTACAGTTATGCTGGCCTATTACAAAACAACGTCAAGCGTGGGCAAATGGCGCCATATCGTACTATTTTCTGAGCACAATAACTAATAGCTGTTCACAGATTTCACGCGGACACAACTCTAATAATGTAACTTTTCTTTAGGTAGTGCCAATTAGCAATCAAGTGGATCTCAGAAGAGTTAACGGCAATGCTCCAGGGAATGAGGCGGTGTGCATGAATGACTGGCGCATGTGCGCTTTTTTCCACTTACGTCAACAGAACCATGATGCTCACGCGCAAGCCGCATAAAGGGCAGAAATATGGAGTATTCTGGCCAATCAGCAAAATGAAAAATAAAATAAAAATCACTAATTATATAAAAAGTAACATTCACTGCTACAGCTTTGCGCATGCGTCACACAGATCTGACTGTAAATTTGCTCTCTGTTCACCAACCACCAGAGACGTCACGGTGAGGGCTAATCATGTGCGCCAGCGCCACATAGCGCTACTCACCAGCAGACAAATCAGAGGGTATCTCTGTGTGATGGTAACTCATCCCGTCCGTCTCAGGCTCCTCCTTCACCGTTAAAGGCTCCAGGTCTGCATTTTCTGTAGGGGGCAGGAGTTTATTTTAATACACGGTTATATGATTTCACCCACTGGCCACCTGCACCTTATTCCGTATGGAGCTCTCTCCTTTTCCTGTGTTTATTGGTATTTCACCCCCAGCTGCCTGCGCCTTATTCCGTACGAAGCTCTCGCCTTTACCTGTGTTTATTGGTATTTCACCCCCGGCTCCCTGTGCCTTATTCTGTACAGAGCTCTCGCCTTTACCTGTGTTTATTGGGATTTCACCCCCGGCTGCCTGTGCCTTATTCCGTACAGAGCTCTCGCCTTTACCTGCATTTATTGCTATTTCCCCCCCCTGTGCCTTATTCCGTACAGAGCTCTCGCCTTTACCTGCATTTATTGCTATTTCATCCCCGGCGGCCTGTGCCTTATTCCAAACGAAGCTCTCGCCTTTACCTGTGTTTATTGGGATTTCACACCCAGCTGCCTGCGCCTTATTCTGTACAGAGCTCTCGCCTTTACCTGCATTTATTGCTATTTCACCCCCGGCTGCCTGTGCCTTATTCCGTACGAAGCTCTCGTCTTTACCTGTGTTTATTGGTATTTCACCCCCCGGCTGCCTGCGCCTTATTCTGTAAGGAGCTCTCGCATTTACCGGCTGCCTGTGCCTTATTCCGTACGAAGCTCTCGCCTTTACCTGTGTTTATTGGGTTTTCACCCCCAGCTGCCTGTGCCTTATTCCGTAAAGAGCTCTCGTCTTTACCTGTGTTTATTGGGATTTCACCCCCGGCTGCCTGTGCCTTATTCTGTACAGAGCTCTCGCTTTTACCTGCATTTATTGCTATTTCCCCCCCGGCTGCCTGTGCCTTATTCCGCACAGAGCTCTCGCCTTTACCTGCATTTATTGCTATTTCATCCCCGGCGGCCTGTGCCTTATTCCGTACGAAGCTCTCGCCTTAACCTGCGTTTATTGGGATTTCACCCCCAGCTGCCTGCGCCTTATTCTGTACAGAGCTCTCGCATTTAACTACATTTATTGCTATTTAACCCCGGCTGCCTGTGCCTTATTCCGTACTAAGCTCTCGCCTTTACCTGTGTTTATTATGATTCACCCCCCGGCTGCCTGCGCCTTATTCTGTACAAAGCTCTCGCCTTTACCTGCATTTATTGCTATTTCACCCCTGGCTGCGCCTTATTCTGTACGGAGCTCTCGCATTTACCTGTGTTTATTATGATTACACCCCCCCCCCCCCAGCTGCCTGTGCCTTATTCCATACGAAGCTCTCGCCTTTACCTGCATTTATTGCTATTTCACCCCTGGCTGCGCCTTATTCTGTACAGAGCTCTCGCATTAACCTGTGTTTATTATGATTCCCCCCCCCCCCGGCTGCCTGTGCCTTATTCCGTACGAAGCTCTCACCTTTACCTGTGTTTATAAGGATTTCACCCCCAGCTGCCTGTGCCTTATTCCGTACGAAGCTCTCGCCTTCACCTGTGTTTATTGGGATTTCACCCCCAGCTGCCTGTGCCTTATTCCGTACGAAGCTCTCGCCTTTACCTGTGTTTATTGGGATTTCACCCCCAGCTGCCTGCGCCTTATTCCGTAAAGAGCTCTCGCCTTTACCTGTGTTTATTGGGATTTCACCCCCGGCTGCCTGTGCCTTATTCTGTACAGAGCTCTCGCTTTTACCTGCATTTATTGCTATTTCCCCCCCGGCTGCCTGTGCCTTATTCCGTACAGAGCTCTCGCCTTTACCTGCATTTATTGCTATTTCATCCCCGGCGGCCTGTGCCTTATTCCGTACGAAGCTCTCGCCTTTATCTGCGTTTATTGGGATTTCACCCCCAGCTGCCTGCGCCTTATTCTGTACAGAGCTCTCGCATTTAACTACATTTATTGCTATTTAACCCCGGCTGCCTGTGCCTTATTCCGTACTAAGCTCTCGCCTTTACCTGTGTTTATTATGATTCACCCCCCGGCTGCCTGCGCCTTATTCTGTAAGGAGCTCTCGCCTTTACCTGTGTTTATTATGAATCCCCCCCCCCGGCTGCCTGTGCCTTATTCCGTACGAAGCTCTCACCTTTACCTGCATTTATTGCTATTTCACCCCTGGCTGCGCCTTATTCCGTACGAAGCTCTCGCCTTCACCTGTGTTTATTGGGATTTCACCCCCAGCTGCCTGCGCTTTATTCTGTACAGAGCTCTCGCTTTTACCTGTGTTTATTGGGATTTTACCCCCGGCTGCTTGCGCCTTATTCTGTACGGAGCTCTCGCCTTTACCTGTGTTTATTATGATTCCCCCCCCCGGCTGCCTGTGCCTTATTCCGTACGAAGCTCTCACCTTTACCTGCATTTATTGCTATTTCACCCCTGGCTGCGCCTTATTCCGTACGAAGCTCTCGCCTTCACCTGTGTTTATTGGGATTTCACCCCCAGCTGCCTGCGCTTTATTCTGTACAGAGCTCTCGCTTTTACCTGTGTTTATTGGGATTTTACCCCCGGCTGCTTGCGCCTTATTCTGTACGAAGCTCTCGCCTTTACCTGTGTTTATTATGATCCCCAGCTGCCTGCGCATTATTCCCTACGGAGCTCTTGCCTTTACCTGTGTTTATTGGGATTTCACCCCCAGCTGCCTGCGCCTTATTATGTAGAGATTTCTCCTTTACCTGCATTATATATTGGTATTTCACCCCCGGCAGCCTGCACCTTTCAAGCAGACCGTTACCTGTTTTTATTGGGATTTCCTCCTCCTCAACCTTCACCTGGTCCCAGGGTTTTTCCTGTGGTTCAGTCATTGTGGCAGTTGAGCAGGATGCAGGGACACGACCTGTACAGAGACAACATCACGTGTGAGCTACAGGCGGTTTACTATACTGAATACATAAAGTATATACAAAAAGCTTCATTTTGTGCGCTATCCATGTGTCCCGGCTTTGCTAGGAGGTGAAACTTAATTAGGTGAACACCACAGCTACAATATCGTAATCGGGGAACTGCAGACTTCAGATTGGTCAGAAGCTTCCATTGCTGCAAGATTAGCAGAGGAACAGAAGAAAATAAAATGTTTGCCTTATTCATACTACAAGTAAAGCGTGTTCAACTGGGTTCCAATTATAACTCAAAAATTTGGAATAATTTATTCAAACATTTTAACGAGATGTATAGAGCAGACAATTACACCTGTAAGAATATCTGCATATGCACAAGCTTTGTGCTAGAGACCCTATGGTCTTGTCTAGACCGTTCCTCTACTATTTCTAATGCTATTGATAGATGTTTAGACTTTCTATCTGCAGTTGGCAATAGCCATTAGTAAAACACCGTGCTAAATAGCATTATAAATGAGATTACTGAACAAGGGAAGAAAGCATCACCCCCTTAATATAATGATTTGTAGTAAACGTTACAGAAAATCTTCTAAATGAAGAACATTATTATATTAGACATAGACAAAGTAAAAAGATGTATAGCAAATCTATTGGTTCACCCCTAACAAAATGCTTCTTAATTATAGACAAACAAGTGATTACTGATGTTTATTTCTAATACAGGGACTTTACAAGATAAAAGAGACTGCAGCATTTTTTTCTTTGTTTGTAACAGTAGAAAAAATGGCGAGAGAGAGAGTGCAGAGGAGATGGCGAGAGAGAGAGTGCAGAGAAGATGGCGAGAGAGAGAGAGTGCAGAGGAGATGGCGAGAGAGAGAGTGCAGAGGAGATGGCGAGAGAGAGAGTGCAGAGGAGATGGCGAGAGAGAGAGTGCAGAGGAGATGGCGAGAGAGAGAGTGCAGAGGAGATGGCGAGAGAGAGAGTGCAGAGGAGATGGCGAGAGAGAGTGCGCAGAGAAGATGGCGAGAGAGAGTGCGCAGAGGAGATGGCGAGAGAGACAGTGCAGAGGAGATGGCGAGAGAGACAGTGCAGAGGAGATGGCGAGAGAGAGAGTGCAGAGGAGATGGCGAGAGAGAGAGTGCAGAGGAGATGGCGAGAGAGAGAGTGCAGAGGAGATGGCGAGAGAGAGAGTACAGAGGAGACGGCGAGAGAGTACAGAGGAGACGGCGAGAGAGTACAGAGATGATGGTGAGAGAGAGAGTACAGAGGAGACGGCGAGAGAGAGAGTGTAGAGGAGACGGCGAGAGAGAGAGTACAGAGGAGATGGAGAGAGAGTACAGAGGAGATGGCGAGAGAGAGAGAGAGAGAGTGCAGAGGAGATGGCGAGAGAGAGAGAGTGCAGAGGAGATGGCGAGAGAGTGCAGAGGAGAAGGCGAGAGAGAGTGCAGAGGAGATGGCGAGAGAGAGTGCAGAGGAGATGGCGAGAGAGAGTGCAGAGGAGATGGCGAGAGAGAGTGCAGAGGAGATGGCGAGAGAGAGTGCAGAGGAGATGGCGAGAGAGAGTACAGAGGAGATGGCGAGAGAGAGTACAGAGGAGATGGCGAGAGAGAGTACAGAGGAGATGGCGAGAGAGAGTACAGAGGAGATGGCGAGAGAGAGTACAGAGGAGATGGCGAGAGAGAGTACAGAGGAAATGGCGAGAGAGAGTACAGAGGAGATGGCGAGAGAGAGAGTACAGAGGAGACGGCGAGAGAGAGAGTACAGAGATGATGGTGAGAGAGAGAGTACAGAGGAGACGGCGAGAGAGAGAGTGCAGAGGAGATGGCGAGAGAGAGTACAGAGGAGATGGAGAGAGAGTACAGAGGAGATGGAGAGAGAGTACAGAGGAGATGGAGAGAGAGTACAGAGGAGATGGCGAGAGAGTACAGAGGAGATGGCGAGAGAGTACAGAGGAGATGGCGAGAGAGTACAGAGGAGATGGCGAGAGAGAGTGAGTGCAGAGGAGATGGCGAGAGAGAGTGAGTGCAGAGGAGATGGCGAGAGAGAGTGAGTGCAGAGGAGATGGCGAGAGAGAGTACAGAAGAGATGGCGAGAGAGAGTACAGAGGAGACGGCGAGAGAGAGTACAGAGGAGACGGCGAGAGAGAGAGTACAGAGGAGACGGCGAGAGAGAGAGAGTACAGAGGAGACGGCGAGAGAGAGAGAGAGTACAGAGGAGACGGCGAGAGAGAGAGAGTACAGAGAAGACGGCGAGAGAGAGAGAGTACAGAGAAGACGGCGGGAGAGAGAGAGTACAGAGAAGACGGCGAGAGAGAGAGTACAGAGAAGACGGCGAGAGAGAGAGTACAGAGAAGACGGCGAGAGAGAGAGTACAGAGAAGACGGCGAGAGAGAGAGTACAGAGGAGACGGCGAGAGAGAGATTACAGAGGAGACGGCGAGAGAGAATAGAGGAGACGGCGAGAGAGAATACAGAGGAGACGGCGAGAGAGTACAGAGGAGACAGTGAGTATGTGTGTATACACACACATATATATATATATATATATATATATATATATATATACATACACACATTACTACAATAAAAGAATTGATTAAAAAGACCCGGTGAGTGCCTTACCCTTTCTATATAGTGTATACATATTTTTTTTGTGCACCCTGGGCAGAAGATTTATTTATTTAAATTTCGTTACTGAGAGTGCTGTACCACCAAGGACTGGAGATATATATATATATATATATACACACACACACGCACACACATATATATATATATATTTATATATATATATTACACACACACACACACATATATATATATATATATATATATATATATATATTAGTGATGCACCGAAATGGAAATTCTGGACCGAAACCGAATCCGAAAATCCGGGATGCACGTGGCCGAAAACCGAAACTCATACCGAAAATGTAGTTTTTTCAAATTAATTTTTTTTAGTTTTTTTTTTTTTTGCATAATTAGAGCCAATAAAAAAGCCCACACTTTTATTGAAAGTAATACACTAAAATTGGACCAAAATATCTTAAAACAATAATATGCTACACAATAATTTTACCAAGAAAAAAAAAAAAAAAAAGAAAAAAATGCAATTTGCGACAAAAATGTTTCCTCACTTAAAACAATTATAAATATCAATATACTGTATTCTTCATTTAGTTCTATGTATCAGAATCATATTTAACTGTTTTGTTTTTTTTACCAATTATCCAAATAAAGTATAGTCCTAGAAAACTCATTATATGCAGAACAGTAAGTCAAGTAATAAACTTAAAAAGCAGCTCTAGGCTAGCATCAAATTTGAAACATGCTACACAATAATTTTACCGAAAATAACAGGCAAAAAAACCGAAAACCGAAATAGCCAAAAAGGCTATTTTCGGCCGAAACTTTCTGCGGCCGAA